>NW_027016773.1:0-37500 GCF_036934945.1 Oncorhynchus masou masou
ATCATGCTGGAAAAGGCATTGTTCGTCACCAAACTGTTCCTGGATGGTTGGGAGAAGTTGCTCTCGGAGGATGTGTTGGTACCACTCTTTATTCATGGCTGTGTTCTTAGGAAAATTGTGAGTGAGCCCACTCCCTTGGCTGAGAAGCAACCCCACACATGAATGGTCTCAGGATGCTTTACTGTTGGCATGACACAGGACTGATGGTAGCGCTCACCTTGTCTTCTCCGGACAAGCTTTTTTTCCGGATGCCCCAAACTTTCGTAAGGGGGACTCAGAGAATATCAGTCTGTCTCTGATGTTTTTCCTGGAGATAAGTGGCTTCTTTGCTGCCCTTCTTGACACCAGGCCATCCTCCAAAAGTCTTCGCCTCACTGTGCATGCAGATGCACTCATACCTGTCTACTGCCATTCCTGAGCAAGCTCTGTACTGGTGGTGCTCTGATCCCGCAGCTGAATCAACTTTAGGAGATGGTCCTGGCGCTTGCTGGACTTTCTTGGGCGTCCTGAAGCCTTCTTCACAACAACTGAACCACTTTCCTTGAAGTTCTTAATGTTCCGATAAATGGTTGATTTAGGTGCAATCTAACTGGCAGCAATATCCTTGCCTGTGAAGCCCTTTTTGTGCAAAGCAATGATGACGGCACGTGTTTCCTTGCAGGTAATCATGATTGACAGAGGAAGAACAATGATTCCAAGCACCACCCTCCTTTTGAAGCTTCCAGTCTGTTATTCGAACTCAAACAGCATGACAGAGTGATCTCCAGCCTTGTCCTCGTCAACACTCACACCTGTGTTAATGAGAGAATCACTGAAATGATGTCAGCTGGTCCTTTTGTGGCAGGGCTGAAATGCAGTGGAAATGTTTTTGGGGGGATTCAGTTCATTTGCATGGCAAAGAGGGACTTTGCAATTAATTGTAATTCATCTGATCACTCTTCATAACATTCTGGAGCACATGCAAATTGCCATCCATACAAACTGAGGCAGCAGACTTCGTGAAAATGTATATTTGTGTCATTATCAAAACTTTTGGCCATGACTGTACATACAGTGCCTTGCGAAAGTATTCGGCCCCCTTGAACTTTGTGACCTTTTGCCACATTTCAGGCTTCAAACATAAAGATATAAAACTGTATTTTTTTGTGAAGAATCAACAACAAGTGGGACACAATCATGAAGTGGAACGACATTTATTGGATATTTCAAACTTTTTTAACAAATCAAAAACTGAAAAATTGGGCGTGCAAAATTATTCAGCCCCTTTACTTTCAGTGCAGCAAACTCTCTCCAGAGGTTCAGTGAGGATCTCTGAATGATCCAATGTTGACCGAAATGACTAAAGATGATAAATACAATCCACCTGTGTGTAATCAAGTCTCCGTATAAATGCACCTGCACTGTGATAGTCTCAGAGGTCCGTTAAAAGGCGAGAGCATCATGAAGAACAAGGAACACACCAGGCAGGTCCGAGATACTGTTGTGAAGAAGTTTAAAGCCGGATTTGGATACAAAAAGATTTCCCAAGCTTTAAACATCCCAAGGAGCACTGTGCAAGCGATAATATTGAAATGGAAGGAGTATCAGACCACTGCAAATCTGCAAGACCTGGCCGTCCCTCTAAACTTTCAGCTCATACAAGGAGAAGACTGATCAGAGATGCAGCCAAGAGGCCCATGATCACTCTGGATGAACTGCAGAGATCTACAGCTGAGGTGGGAGACTCTGTCCATAGGACAACAATCAGTCGTATATTGCACAAATCTGGCCTCAAGAAGAAAGCCATTTCTTAAAGATATCCATAAAAAGTGTTGTTTAACGTTTGCCACAAGCCACCTGGGAGACACACCAAACATGTGGAAGAAGGTGCTCTGGTCAGATGAAACCAAAATTGAACTTTTTGGCAACAATGCAAAATGTTATGTTTGGCGTAAAAGCCACACAGCTCATCAACCACAACACACCACATCCCTACTGTCAAACATGGTGGTGGCAGCATCATGGTTTGGGCCTGCTTTTCTTCAGCAGGGACAGGGAAGATGGTTAAAATTGATGGGAAGATGGATGGAGCCAAATACATGACCATTCTGGAAGAAAACCTGATGGAGTCTGCAAAAGACCTGAGACTGGGACGGAGATTTGTCTTCCAACAAGACAATGATCCAAAACATAAAGCAAAATCTACAATGGAATGGTTCAAAAATAAACATATCCAGGTGTTACAATGGCCAAGTCAAAGTCCAGACCTGAATCCAATCGAGAATCTGTGGAAAGAACTGAAAACTGCTGTTCACAAATGCTCTCCATCCAACCTCACTGAGCTCGAGCTGTTTTGCAAGGAGGAATGGGAAAAAATTTCAGTCTCTCGATGTGCAAAACTGATAGAGACATACCCCAAGCGACTTACAGCTGTAATCGCAGCAAAAGGTGGCGCTACAAAGTATTAACTTAAGGGGGCTGAATAATCTTGCACGCCCAATTTTTCAGTTTTTGATTTGTTAAAAAAGTTTGAAATATCCAATAAATGTCGTTCCACTTCATGATTGTGTCCCACTTGTTGTTGATTCTTCACAAAAAAATACAGTTTTATATCTTTATGTTTGAAGCCTGAAATGTGGCAAAAGGTCGCAAAGTTCAAAGTTCAAGGAATACTTTCGCAAGGCACTGTACATACATACATACATACATACATACATACATACATACATACATACATACATACATACATACATACATACATACATACATACATACAGTTGAAGTCGGACGTTTACATACACTTAGTTTGGAGTCATTAAAACTCGTTTTTCAACCACTTCACAAACTATAGTTTTGACAAGTCGGTTAGGACATCTACTTTGTGCATGACACAAGTCATTTTTCCAACAATTGTTTACAGACAGATTATTTCACTTGGATTATTTCAGTGGGTCAGAAGTTTACATACGCTAAATTGACTGTGCCTTTAACAGCTTGGACAATTCCAGAAAATTATGTCATGGCTTTAGAAGCTTCTCTTCTGATAGGCTATTTGACATCATTTGAGTCAATTAGAGGTGTACCTGTGGATGTATTTCAAGGCCTACCTTCAAACTCAGTGCCTCTTTCCTTGACATCATGAGAAATTCAAAAGAAATCAGCCAAGACCTCAGAAAAAAAATCTGGTTTGTTTTTGGGAGCAATTTCAAAATGCTTAAAGGTACCACGTTTATCTGTACAAACAATAGTACGCAAGTATAAACACCATGGCACCACGCAGCCATCATACCGCTCAGGAAGGAGACACATTCAAGAACCACCTAGCCACCAGAAGCTAACCAGCTAATTAGCTACAAGCTATTTAGTCATTGTTAGCCACTGCTAGCGGCCTTTACCTTCTGCACAGGTACCAGCCCCTTTTTTAGCTTGGATAATACTCGCCAGCCTACCAGTAACGGACTGTCTCTCCACTAAGACGCCGGATTCCTGCCTTAATCCCTGGACCATTCTCCTGATTTTCACAGCTAGCTAGCACCCACCGACTTACCCAGTACCGAAGCTATCCCTGAGGCCCACCTCCCGGCCTACTTAGTTGTTCACCCGGACTCCACCCAAACACGGCTAGAACACACTACTCCACCGGATCCTCGCCGTAAACTCTGGACCTTGGCACCAGATCACCGCTGCTACCGAGTGGCTATAGTGGCTAACGCTTCTCTCGGATAGAAAACGGATAGAAAATCTGGCTTGGATCCTTAGTCGACATGGCGCCCCGCCGCACCAACACGACAGGTCTGCCAACGAATACTACATCTGCTGTACCTTCAACCAGTCTGCATCGGACGTTGGAGCAGATGAAGCTACTAACTTTAAACGCCGTGTTGCCCGCGTGCTAGTGTAGTAACGACTACTCCGCCGCTTCCCTGTCCCATCTACAGGCCCCCTGGAACCTATGATCACTTGGCTACATAGCTGATGCCCCCTGGACTGTCCATTAATCACGGTACTCCATTCTGTTTATTTATTATTAGTTTTAGTTTTATTTTTTTAAATGTATTATTATTATTTATGTATTATTATTTTTTATCTGTTGGCCCCAGCTGCGAACTCAGGCTCTGTGTGTAGTTAACCGACCCTCTCTGCACATTCATCGCCATTTTACCTGTTGTTGTTTTAGCTGATTAGCTGTTGTTGTCTCACCCGTTGTCTTAGCTAACGTAAACTCGTACATCGCCTTGGTCCGTACAATTGCCCTTATTTTAGCGCCCCAAAACATAATACTTCCAGATCAACTCTTGTCAATACCATTGTAAAGCACAATTTCTCCCCTTTCCAACATAGTCAATTACATAACCTAAACACTGCCAGTTTCTACATAATTCAAACAGGCAATTGGCGCCATCGGGTCTTTTTTAAAAATGGCGGGTGGGGGAGCGAAACTAATGCGTGATGGTGAGACAGAGAGATGTGGTGTGGGAAAACAGCTTTTTTTCACTCGATCTGTCCAACTTATCACCTTATTGCCTCTAAAATGTAAATAAAACAGTATAAAGATTTTATATAATGTGTCATTACATACCTATTTGAAGGTTTCTTTCGAATTTTAATCTGGTTTTTAGGGCGGTGCTAAAGTGATCTTAGAAATAAACAGCGGCTTTGAGAATGATGATCGTGTGCAAATGATGACAAAAAAATGACTGGGTATCCCCCCCTTACCCCTGTCACTGTCCATTTCTTGTTTTTAAAGGATGAGAGAAGTGCTACACCTGGTGAAGAGATTGTAAGACAGAAATAGTTGCTTTGTGTGTGCTGTACGTTACAACATGACACGTCCCGATGTAACGGAGGGTCAGTTTTTTCAACTTTGAACTTTTTTCAACTAAATCAACACCTGTGATTACTTTATTCCTCGCTGTATGTCTCTCTCATATGTCAATATGCATTGTATACTGTTGTTCAGGTAAGTTATCATTGTTTTAGTTTACACTGGAGCCCCTAGTTCCACTCATTATACCTCTGATACCTCCTTTGTCCCACCTCCCACACATGCGGTGAACTCACCCATTATAACCAGCTTATCCAGAGATACAACCTCTCTTATCATCACTCAGTGCCTGGGCTTACCTCCACTGTACCCTCACCCCACCATACCCCTGTCTGCACATTGTCCGTCGGCGCCGATTACTTCCGGCGCCGACAGAGATGGCCGCCTCGCTTTGCGTTCCTAGGAAACTATGCAGTTTTTTGTTTTTTATGTGTTATTTCTTACATTGGTACCCCAGGTCATCTTAGGTTTCATTACATACAGTCGAGAAGAACTACTGAATATAAGAGAAAGCGTCAACTCGCCATCAGTACGACCAAGAATATGTCTTTCGCGAAGCGGATCCTGTGTTCTGCCTTTCACCCAGGACAACGAAATAGATCCCAGCCGGCGACCCAAAAAAACGACTTCGTAAAAGAGGGAAATGAAGAGTGAAACGAAGAGGGAAACGGAGAGGGAAACGAAGCTGTTTTCTGGTCAGACTCCGGAGATGGGCACATCATGCACCACTCCCTAGTATACTTCTTGCCAATGTCCAGTCTCTCGACAACAAGGTTGATGAAATCCGAGCAAGGGTAGCATTCCAGAGGGACATCAGAGACTGTAACGTTCTTTGCTTCAAGGAAACATGGCTCACTGGAGAGACGCTATTGGAGTCGGTGCAGCCAGCTGGTTTCTCCACGCATCGCGCCGACAGAAACAAACATCTTTCTGGTAAGAAGAGGGGCGGGGGCATATGCTTCATGGTAACGAGACGTGGTGTGGTCACAACAACATACAGGAACTCAAGTCCTTCTGTTCACCTGATTTAGAATTCCTCACAATCAAATGTCGACCGCATTATCTACCAAGGGAATTCTCTTCGATTATAATCACAGCCGTATATATTCCCCCCCAAGCAGACACATCGATGGCTCTGAACAAACTTTATTTGACTCTTTGCAAACTGGAATCCATATATCCTGAGGCTGCATTCATTGTAGCTGGGGATTTTAACAAGGCTAATCTGAAAACAAGACTCCCTAAATTGTATCAGCATATCGATTGCGCAACCAGGGCTGGAAAAACCTTGGATCATTGCTATTCTAACTTCCGCAACACATATAAGGCCATGCCCCGCTCTCCTTTCGGAAAAGCTGACCACGACTCCATTCTGTTGCTCCCTGCGTACAGACAGAAACTAAAACAAGAAGCTCCCGCGTTGAGGTCTGTTCAACGCTGGTCCGACCAATCTGATTCCACACTCCAAGACTGCTTCCATCACGTGGACTGGGATATGTTTCGTATTGCGTCAAATAACAACATTGACGAATACGCTGATTCGGTGTGCGAGTTCATTAGAACGTGCGTTGAAGATGTTTTTCCCATAGCAATGATCAAAACATTCCCAAACCAGAAACCGTGGATTGATGGCAGCATTCGCGTGAAACTGAAAGTGCGATCTACTGCTTTTAATCAGGGTAAGGTGACTGGAAACATGACCGAATACAAACAGTGTAGCTATTCCCTCCGCAAGGCAATCAAACAAGCTAAGTGTCAGTATAGAGACAAAGTAGAATCTCAATTCAACGGCTCAGACACAAGAGGTATGTGGCTGGGTCTACAGTCAATCACGGATTACAAAAAGAAAACCAGGATGGGCACCCTCATAGACATTATCCTGACCAACTTGCCCTCCAAATACACCTCCACTGTTTTCAATCAGGATCTCAGCGATCACTGCCTCATTGCCTGTATCCGCTATGTGCCCGCGGTCAAACGACCACCCCTCATCACTGTCAAACGCTCCCTAAAAACTTCTGCGAGCAGGGCTTTCTAATCGACCTGGCCTGGGTATCCTGGAAGGATATTGACCTCATCCCGTCAGTAGAGGATGCCTGGTATTTCTTTAAAAGTAATTTCCTCACCATCTTAGATAAGCATGCCCCATTCAAAAAAATGCAGAACCAAGAACAGATATAGCCCTGGTTTCACTCCAGACCTGACTGCCCTTGACCAGCACAAAAACATCCTGTGGCGTACTGCAATAGCATCGAATAGTCCCCACGATATGCAACTGTTCAGGGAAGTCAGCAACCAATACACGCAGTCAGTCAGGGAAGCAAAGGCTAGCTTTTTCAAGCAGAAATTTGCATCCTGTAGCTCTAACTCCAAAATGTTTTGGGACACTGTAAAGTCCAGGGAGAACAAGAGCACCTCCTCCCAGCTGTCCACTGCACTGAGGCTAGGTAACACAGTCACCACTGATAAATCCATGATAAATCGAAAATTTCAATAAGCATTTCTCAACGGCTGACCATGCCTTCCTCACTCCGCCTCCCCCGCAGCTACTCGCCCAAGCCTCCCCAGCTTCTTCTTCACCCAAATCCAGACAGCATATGTTCTGAAAGAGCTGCAAAACCTGGACCCGTACAAATCAGCTGGGCTAGACAATCTGGACCCTCTCTTTCTAAAACTATCCGCCACCATTGTTGCAACCCCTATTACCAGCCTGTTAACCTCTTTTTCGTATCGTCCGAGATCCCTAAAGATTGGAAATCTGCCGTGATCATTCCCCTCTTCAAAGAGGAGACACCCTGGACCCAAACTGCTACAGACCTATATCCATCCTGCCCTGCCTATCTAAAGTCTTTGAAAGCCAAGTTAATAAACAGATCACTGACCATTTCGAATCCCACCGTACCTTCTCCGGTGCAATCCGGCTTCCGGCCGGTCACGGGTGCACCTCAGCCACGCTCAAGGTACTGAACGACATCATAACCGCCATCGATAAAAGACAGTACTGTGCAGCCGTCTTCATCAACCTGGCCAAGGCTTTCAATCTGTCAATCACCGTATTCTTATTGGCAGACTCAATAGCCTTGGTTTTTCTAATGACTACCCTGCCTGGTTCACCAATTACTTTGCAGACAGAATTTAGTGTGTCAAATCGGAGGGCATGTTGTCCGGACCTCTGGCAGTCTCTATGGGGGTACCACAGGGTTCAATTCTCGGGCCGACTCTTTTCTCAGTATATATCAATGATGTCGCTCTTGCTGCGGGCAATTCCCTGATCCATCTTTACGCAGACGACACCATTCTGTATACTTCTGGTCCTTCCTTGGACACTGTGCTGACTAACCTCCAAATGAACTTCAATGCCATACAACACTCCTTCCGTGGCCTCCAACTGCTCTTAAACGCTAGTAAAACCAAATGCATGCTGTTCAACCGTTCGCTGCCCGCACCTGCCCGCCCGCCCAACTAGCAATACCTCCCTGGACGGTTCCGACCTAGAATATGTGGACAACTATAAATACCTAGGTGTCTGGCTAGACAGTAAACTCTCCTTCCAGACTCATATTAAACATCTCCAATCCAAAATCAAATCTAGAATTGGCTTTCTATTTTGCAACAAAGCCTCCTTCACTCATGCCGCCAAACTTACCCTAGTAAAACTGACTATCCTACCGATCCTCGACATCAGCGATGTCATCTACAAAATAGCTTCCAACACTCTACTCAGCAAACTGGATGCAGTCTATCACAGTGCCATCCGTTTTGTTACCAAATCACCTTATACCACCCACCACTGCGACCTGTATGCTCTAGTCGGCTGGCCCTCGCTACATATTCGTCGCCAGACCCACTGGCTCCAAGTCATCTATAAGTCTATGCTAGGTAAAGCTCCGCCTTATCTCAGTGCACTGGTCACGATAACAACACCCATCCGTAGCACACGTTCCAGCAGGTATATCTCACTGATCATCTCCAAAGCCAACACCTCATTTGGACGCCTTTCCTTCCAGTTCTCTGCTGCCAGTGACTGGAACGAATTGCAAAAATAGCTGAAGTTGGAGACTTTTATTTGCCTCACCAACTTTAAACATCAACTATCTGGTCAACGAACCGATCGCTGCAGCTGTACATAGTCCATCTATAAATAGCCCACCCTATCTACCTACCTCATCCCCATACTGTTTTTATTTTATTTACTTTTCTGCTCTTTTGCACACCAGTATCTCTACTTGCACATCATCATCTGCTCATTTATCACTACAGTGTTAATCTGCTAAATTGTAATTATTCGCTCCTATGGCCTATTTATTGCCTACCTCCTCATGCCTTTTGCACACAATGTATATAGATTTTCTTTTTTCTACTGTGTCTTTTACTTGTTTATTTTGTTATTGGCTTGTTTATTGTTTACTCCATGTGTAACTCTGTGTTGTTGTCTGTGTCACGCTGCTTTGCTTTATCTTGGCCAGATCGCAGTTGCAAATGAGAACTTGTTCTCAACTAACCTACCTGGTTAAATAAAGGTGAAATAAATAAATAAATAAAAATAAAATTCTGTCTCCTAGAGATTAATGTACTTTGGTGCGAAAAGTGAAAATCAATGCCAGAACAACAGCAAAGGACCTTGTGAAGATGCTGGACCAAACAGGAACAAAAGTATCTATATCCACAATTAAATGACTCCTATATCGACATAACCTGAAAGGCCACTCAGCAAGGAATAAGCCACTGTTCCAAAACCGCCATAAAAAAAGCCAGACTACGGTTTGCAACTGCACACGGTGACAAAGATCGTACTTTTTGGTTTGATTAAACAAAAATAGAACTGTTTGGCCATAACGACCATCGTTATGTTTGGAGGAAAAGGGGAGGCTTGCAAGCCGAAGAACACCATCCTATCCGTTAAGCACGGGGGTGGCAGCATCATGTTGTGGGGTGCTTTGCTGCAGGAGGGACTGGTGCTCTTCACAAAATAGATGGCATCACAAGGAAGGGAAAATGATGTGGTTATATTGAAGCAACATCTCATCTGGTCGCAAATGGTTCTTCCAAATGGACAATGACCCCAAGCATACTTCCAAAGTTGTGGCAAAATGGCTTAAGGACTACAAAGTCAAGGTATTGGAGTGGCCATCACAAAGCCCTGACCTCAATCCCATATAAACTTTGTGGGCAGAACTGAAAAAGCATGTGCGAGCAAGGAAGCCTACAAACCTGACTCAGTTACACCAGCTCTGTCAGGAGGAATGGGCCAAAATTCACCCAACTTATTGTGGGAAGCTTTTGGAAGGCTACCTGAAACGTTTGACCCAAGTTAAACAATTTAAAGGCAATGTTACAAAATACTAATTGAGTGTATGTAAACTTCTGACGCACTGGGAATGTGATGAAAGAAATTAAAGCTGAAATAAGTAATTATCTCTACTATTATTCTGACATTTCACATTCTTAAAATAAAGTAGTGATCCTAACTGACCTAAGACAGGCGATTTTTACTAGGATTAAATGTCAGGAATTGTGAAAAACCAGCCAAATACATTTAAACTCAGTTTTTCACAATTCCTGACATTTAATCCTAGTTAAAATTCCCTGTTTTAGGTCAGTTAGGATCACCACTTTATTCTAAGAATGTGAAATGTCAGTGTAACTTGGGTCAAACATTTTTGGGTAGCCTTCCACATGCTTAACGGATGGGATGGTGTTCTTCGGCTGGCAAGCCTCCCACTTTTTCCTCCAAACGAAATGATGGTCATTATGGCCAAACAGTTCTATTTTTGTTTCATCAAACCAGAAGACATTTATTCAAAAAGTCCAATATTTGTCCCCATGTGCAGTTGTAAACCATAGTCTGGCATTGGTTAGAGGTCATCTGTCTGTAGCCGTGGTCAGCTGAATTGAGGTCATGGACCAGCCCATCGATGTGACTTGGCATCACAGACTGTGGGCACATCTCCTCTCACATAGGAACAATCAGTTACAGTGTTCAGGCTGGGGTTGGCTTGGAAAAGAGTCAGTACAGTACACAGTTATTCTGCCTATTCTCTACATAAAGCATCGCCAGCTAGTGAATAACTGAAAGGTTTGGCAGCCATTTCTCCAGTGTTCAGCGTGAGAATCCTGGATCGTATTCAGTAGGCACCAAACAAAGAAAAAAAATGTCCGGGACTTTATCTGAACTTGTTCTTCGTTTTGTAACGGTGTGCCCTAATGAATACGACCCTGGTTCTGAGGAGCAGCAGACTTGGTTCCCATGTGTGGAGATTGGAACTCCTGCAGAGGTGTAGAACAGACTCCTCCAACATTCCCAAAATCTTGTTGGCCTGCGTTGTAAAGACGGGGCTTCAACAAGATCTCCCCTGCCTGCCTCTGATCCTGCAGTTCTGCTACAGAGTTCCAGAGAGGAGGCTGCCTGCCAGCGCCTTTATCCCAGCTACCTCCCACCCTGGGCGGGCAGAGCCGGACTGACAGTCCCCCGCTGACCCTGGGGCCTCCGTCTCATTTACACCGACCACATCCCATCGGCTTTCAATATCCAAACCAATTAGAAGGAGAATCCCCCTCTTTTGTTTGAGAAAAAGAGATTGAAAAATAAGGCAGAGGGCCAAGTTGGTTGTAGCAGACCTAGGCTCTAGCCAAGACGACCCACTTGTGGAGCAGTGGGTATTAAAACTCCACAGCATTAGTTTGGAGAAAGCTGCTCTGGGGCCAAGGGGACATTATGCTGCAGGTTGTGAGTTCCCATGGACCAGGGCCAGGGGGTTAGGAGGTAGAGGGGGTTAGAGGGGATTGGGGAGGGAGTTTCAGGTTGTGATGGTGGTCTAGAGAGGCTTTATGAGTTGGAGTCTGTGTGGATGAAAAAGCCTGCTCCCAGCATGGAGGCCCCCATGGTAGTGAGAGGGACAGAGGGGCTATTGAGCCTCCAGACACCCCTCTATCTTTCTTTATTTCTCCCTCTCTCGCTCTTTCTCTTTCTCTCTCTTTCTCTCTATCTATCTCTCTTTCTCTCTCTCTCTCTCTCTCTCTCTCTCTCTCTCTCTCTCTCTCTCTCTCCCCCTCTCTGTTTTCTCTTTCTCTCCCTCCTCTCTCTCTCTTGCTCTTTCTCTCTCTCTCTTTCAGAGGTCACAAAGGGTACTAGGGGTACAAGTGAGAGAAAAAGAATATGAGAGAAGTTGGAGGGACATCAGGAAGTGAGAGAAGTGAGTAAGTAATAGAGAAAGAGAGAAGGCAACGGGGAGAGAAAGACAGATAAAAAGAGAAGGCGAGAGACCAGGGGGTCTTGGTCATGTCTTTGAAACAGCACTTGATTGACACTAGGAGCATCAGGTTATTTATTCAGATGTCCAATCAACAGCTGCAGGATATCAATTAAAATGTTGGTTAGGAAAAACATGAGAACCCCTGCAGAGAGCATAGAACTAAGGGCTTGTTCAGAGAACTGGCTCATTTGAGACTGGTAAACAGGCTTCAGTTAGAATAACTTAAATACTTCACTTCCGACATCAAAACAAAATGGACATAGTTCTGTAAGGGTGGATGAAGTCCTACTGACACACACACACACACACACACACACACACACACACACACACACACACACACACACACACACACACACACACTTTACTTCACCTGAGTGCATTCTATGATTCCACGCCACTCACCCTCTCCCAACTCTCAGTGCCTGCTCCTCTTTGAAGCTCGGCACAGCAGTTTTGCTCCGCTGTCTGACTACATATTTATGTGAGGAGGTGAGAAGGCACTTTGATTCCAGCACATCTCTCCCTGGCCCATCTTCTACACCTGGTGAACTGGGCCTGGAAAGGAAACTTTGCTGTGCAGTTAGAACAGGGGTGCACATCTCCAGACCTAGAAGGAAACAGTGTGTGCTGTTGGGGACGCTCTATGGCTTGATGGGGAGTTGTCCTGAGAAAGCCAGTGCCATTCCCTCTGTCACACTAAAGCACTCTGACTGAGATTAGAGGGTTATCGTGACAGGTGAAAGGCAGAGCTGATTTGCAGTTGAAGAGTGTGTGTGTGTGTGTGTGTGTGTGTGTGTGTGTGTGTGTGTGTGTGTGTGTGTGTGTGTGTGTGTGTGTGTGTGTGTGTGTGTGTGTGTGTGTGTGTGTGTGTGTGTGTGTGTGACAGTAAGATAATGATATACCTTCTAGTGCTCCCCCTCATCACAACCGATGTCTACGTTTCTCAGCATCCTGCTTTTTAATGATAACTTTTGACCAAAGTGACAGTGACTCGTATCTATCAGCACGAGTCATGGCTGGCCAGACGTTATCATACCCACCTGAGTTTGGAATTCACATGTACATGATTATATAACCTAGAATATAATAGAATAGAATAGAAACACATAAGAATTATAGCAAATGATAGAAAGTTGCATCATCTCAGGCCAAATGAGTTCTATAATGTACACAAAGTATACTTCCCTCTCCTCACCTACATCTCCCTTCCTCCCCTCTTCCCCCATTCTCCTCTTTTAAACAAATCAGCGGCAGGCAGCTCAGTGGTGGCATGCACACGTTCCTGGTTATTTGAACAGCAGGGCAGTGCACTTCAAACGGCTTTCAAAGGGAACTGGAGGGGAAAGAGGAGGAGGGAGAGAACAGAGCAGTCCTTCCACCTGATCAGAAAACCCAGAGATGGACGATTATGATATGCAAATGGGGCTTTGTTATCAGTGCTGACATTCATTATAAATCCCTATAGCAGAGTAAAGGTAACATGAAAAGGTAGCTCCCCTCCCCTGTCCACCCACCTCTGCCTTAACAACCAACCCCATCTCTCATTGTACACCTCGCCCAACCCCAGCCCCTGTCTTTAAGATCAAAAGGTTTAGTCATTAGCACACAACAAAGAAAGGGCAGCCTTGAAAAGCAAAAAGTTCCAGTACTCAGCACTTCTATGTACTTTTCACCGAACGCTGAGCGGTGGCTATTGATTGGTCAGCCGTGGTGGTGCCCCGCAGCACTGAACAGAGGGGAGAGTAAGCCGAGAGAGTCAAGACATCTGCGTCCATCAGTGGCCAGATAAGATGTTTGTTGTTCATCACTGCTGTGTTTCAGTAGTAGTGTGTTTGAGACAGATGCAGCACGGAAGGCCTTGTGATCTCCAAACACTGCGACTGAGCTTTGATGTCTCTCTATCTCTCTCTCTCTCTCTCTGTCTCCACGCCTTCTCTCTCTCTCTCTCTGTCTCACACTCGCTCTCTCTGTCTCTCTCTGTTTCTCTCTCTCTCTGTCTTCCCCTCTCTCTCTCTCTCTCTCTCTCTCTCTGTCTCTCTCTGTCTCCCCCCCTCTCTCCCCTCTCTGTCTCTCTTTCTCTGTCTCCCCGCCCTCTCTCTCTCTGTCTCTCTCTGTCTTTCCCTCTCTCTCTCTATCTCTGTCTTTCCCTCTCTCTCTGTCTCTCTCTCCCCCTCTCTCTGTCTCTCTCTCTGTCTCTCCTGTCTTTCCCTCTCTCTCTCTCTCTCTGTTTCTCTCTCTCTGTCTCCTCTCTATCTCTCTCTCTCTGTCTCTCTCTGTCTCCCCCTCTCTCTCTGTCTCCTCTCTGTCTGTCTCTTCTCTGTCTCCCCGCCCTCTCTCTGTTTCTCTGTCTCTCTCTGTCTTCCCTCTCTTTCTGTCTCCCTCCCCTCTCGCTGTCTCTCTCTCTGTCTCTCGCTCTGTCTCTCCCCTCTCTCTGTCTCTCTCTCTGTTTCTCTCTCTCTGTCTTTCTCTCTCTCTCTCTCTATCTCCCTCTCTCTTTCTCTCCCTCTGTCTCTCTCTCTCTGTCTCCCCCTCTCAATTCAATTCAATTCAATTCAAGGGGCTTTATTGGCATGGGTAACATGTGTTAACATTGCCAAAGCAAGTAAGGTAGATAATATATAAAGTGAAATAAACAATAAAAATTAACAGTAGACATCACACATACAGAAGTTTCAAAACAATAAAGACATTACAAATGTCATATTATATATATATATAGTGTTTTTACAATGTACAAATGGTTTTGGACACAGGATAAAATAAATAAGCATAGATATGGGTTGTATTTACAATGGTGCGTGTTCTTCACTGGTTGCCCTTTTCTCGTGGCAACAGGTCAAAAATCTTGCTGCTCTGATGGCACACTGTGGAATTTCACCCAGTAGATATGGGAGTTTTTCAAAATTGGATTTGTTTTTGAATTCTTTGTGGATCTGTGTAATCTGAGGGAAATATGTCTCTCTAATATGGTCATACATTGGGCAGGAGGTTAGGAAGTGCAGCTCAGTTTCACCTCTCTCTCTCTCTCCCTCTCTGTCTCTCTCAATTCAATTCTCTCTCTCGCTGTCTTTCTCTCTCTCTCTCTCTCTCTCTCTCTCTCTCTCTCTCTCTCTCTCTCTCTCTCTCTCTCTCTCTCTCTCTCTCGCTGTCTTTCTCTCTCTCTCTCTCCCTCTCTCTCTCTCTCTCTCTCGCTGTCTTTCTCTCTCTCTCTCTCTCTCTCTCTCTCTCTCTCTCTCTCTCGCTCTCTCTCTCTCTCTCGCTGTCTTTCTCTCTCTGTCTCTGTCTCTCTCTCTCTGTCTCTCTCTCTCTCTCTCTCTCTCTGTCTCTCTGTCTCTCTCGCTCTCTCTCTCTCTCTGTGTCTCTCCCCTCTCTCTCTCTCTCTCTCTCTCGCTGTCATTCTCTCTCTCTCTCTCTCTCTCTCTCTCTCTCTCTCTCTCTCTCTCTCTCTCTCTCTCTCTCTCTCTCTCTCTGTCTCTCTCTCTCTCTCTCTCTCTCTCTCTGTCTCTCTCTCTCTCTCTCTCTCTCTCTCTCTCCTCACAGTCACAGTACACAGATGCAGATAGAGACACGTTTCAAAGGAGGAGGCAACAGAGGGGTCTCTCTCTACTTCTCTGAAGTTATTAGCTCGGTGAGCCATCTGCATCAATAGTTTGGTTTGTGACCTTGATAAAGGATGCATTATTAGAGCAGCAGGGAGGCAATGGGGGCTCTGGCCTTTCAGCTTAGCAGCAGGAGGCTGGACTGCTTTGATGTGAATCACTGCTAAATGGCTTTGTGTGAGGGAGATAGAGGGATCTTCTGCGGAACCCAGAACTGAGTCTGGGACCAGGGCCCATATCAATTATTAACTACGGTCCCTCACTTTCTTCTCTCTTGCCTCTCTCTGTGAGTCTCGCTCGCTCTCTTTCTTTCACTTTGAACTCCTCTCTCTCTGTGAGTCCCTGTGAATCTGTCTCTCTCTGTTTCTTTCTCTGTCCCTCATCATTCTGAACTTTTACTGTTCTGGCCCCTTTATCATTAATTTCTCTCTCCCTCTGTCTCACTCTCTCTCCATTACATTAAATTAAATTCAAATGGACTTTATTGGCACGGGAAACATTGCCAAAGCAAGTGTTCTCTTTCTCTCTCTGTTAATTTAACTCCTTACACTTTGTCTTTATCTCCCTCTCTTGTTCTACCCTCTTGTCAGTTCTGTACCTCACAACACCAATTTGTTCCACCAATAAATACCACTGGGTGTCACTGTGTTCCTATTTTACACCAGAGAGAGAGACTCGAAGGAGGTTGCTAGATCAAATCCCTGAGCTGATAAGGTAAAATTCTGATGTTCTGCCACTGAAAAAGGCAGTTAACCCACTGTTCCTAGGTTGTCATTGTAACTAAGAATGTGTTCTTAACAGACATAGATGCATTTTCTCTTGTTGATGGTTCATATCCACTAGATGGCCACATTTCCCTTACACATATTCAATCCTTTCAGATCCACACAAGTGTCTAGGTTAGGGGGCAGGGGGTCCCATTCAGTCCAATGACGGTCCCATTCAGTCCCATGAATTCAGTCCCATGTCCCATTCAGTCCCATGACGTCCCATTCAGTCCCATGCGGTCCCATTCAGTCCCATGACGGTCTCCATGACCCATGGTCCCATTCAGTCCCATTCAGTCCCCATGACGGTCCCATTCAGTCCCATGCCGGTCCCATTCAGTCCCATGCGGTCCCATTCAGTCCCATGACGGTCCCATTCAGTCCCATGACGGTCCCATTCAGTCCCATGTCGGTCCCATTCAGTCCCATGCCGGTCCCATTCAGCCCCATGACGGTCCCATTCAGTCCCATGACGGTCCCATTCAGTCCCATGCCCCATTCAGTCCCATGGTCCCATTCAGTCCCATGTCCCATGTCCCATGCCGGTCCCATTCAGTCCCATGTCTGTCCCATTCAGTCCCATGACGGTCCCATTCAGCCCCATGACGGTCCCATTCAGCCCATGCCGGTCCCATTCAGTCCCATGCCGGTCCCATTCAGTCCCATGACAGTCCCATTCAGTCCCATGACAGTCCCATTCAGTCCCATGACGGTCCCATTCAGTCCCATGCCGGTCCCATTCAGTCCCATGTCTGTCCCATTCAGTCCCATGCCGGTCTCATACAGTCCCATGTCTGTCCCATTCAGTCCCATGCCGGTCCCATTCAGCCCCATGACGGTCCCATTCAGTCCCATGCCGGTCCCATTCAGTCCCATGCCGGTCCCATTCAGTCCCATGACGGTCCCATTCAGTCCCATGACGGTCCCATTCAGTCCCATGACGGTCCCATTCAGTCCCATGCCGGTCCCATTCAGTCCCATGACGGTCTCATTCAGTCCCATGCCGGTCCCATTCAGCCCCATGACGGCCCCATTCAGTCCCATGACGGCCCCATTCAGTCCCATGACGGCCCCATTCAGTCCCATGACGGTCCCATTCAGTCCCATGTCGGTCCCATTCAGTCCCATGACGGTCCCATTCAGTCCCATGCCGGTCCCATTCAGTCCCATGCCGGTCCCATTCAGTCCCATGACGGTCCCATTCAGTCCCATGCCGGTCCCATTCAGTCCCATGCCGGTCCCATTCAGTCCCCATGCCCCCATTCAGCCCCATGCGGTCCCATTCAGTCCCATGCCGGTCCCATTCAGTCCCATGACGGTCCCATTCAGTCCCATGCCGGTCCCATTCAGTCCCATGCCGGTCCCATTCAGCCCCATGACGGTCCCATTCAGTCCCATGCCGGTCCCATTCAGCCCCATGACGGCCCCATTCAGTCCCATGACGGTCCCATTCAGTCCCATGCCGGTCCCATTCAGTCCCATGGCTTCTGAACCACAGAATAACAGTGTGAGCTCAAGGCCCTATTTAAATACTTTGAGAATGGATCCCTCCCTCATTCCCTCCCTCCTTTCTATATTGGTGAAAGTGAAACCCTTGCATTCCTATATAAGGGAGATTGCAAAAGTGTTGTAAATCATAACTGATGCCTGTGATTACAACTCAGGATATTCACCCCAATCACTTCATAGTGATGCACTTCTGACTATTCTGCTGCAATATCATTAAATATGCATATTATTTGATGTATGGGTTGTAATGACTTCAGTATTGTAAGGTAGGCCATATGGTGCTGCAGGGTCGCATAAAGACAGCATTATACAATGTGGGTGTGTCATATGATCACCTATAATACCAAATACCTAGTCTCTAACATTTTAATCAATCCCAGAGCGTAGAGATCAGATGCCGGTTAGGCGTTCTGCCATCGGATCCGATTTGATTATTCTGCCCTTGGACAACGGAGAATACTTTTTCTCGCTGTTTCTCACTGTATTGGGCTGTCACTGGGATTCACATTCAGCGCTCATCATCACGTATGTAGGCAGCTATACTATACGCAGATTGATTGTGGGAAATACAGGATTAGTTACAGTGTGCATCAGCGGCAGCATCAAACACACCCGATGTGGATGAAATGAACCGTCGAAACGGTAAGATTGATATCGCCTATGATATTAGCCTCGATTCTAATATGTCTTTGCATTTATTTTTTTTGTCAATGGCTGTATCCTCCAGTCCATTTAGCTGGGTGGGTCTACTATATTCGACACGGAAGAGAGCAGAGAAGCCTTTTACAGATGTGGACAGACAAAGGCAAAGTAGCGATGTGACTCAGACCTGTTTATAATGTCCGCTACAGAGGTTAACCTACAATGTAACGGTGCTGATACATTAAAACCATCAGAAATGGGAGCGGTAGGATATTGTAGCCTAGGCTGTAACGTTGCACATACAGTAGCGTATAGCCTAGCCTGTGTATCTGCATATGTATCCGCATGTCTTTGTTTATGCTACAGTGTTTATGTCATGGTTTCTTGTTATTAACAGACATATCATTTGCAGCAAGCAGACCGTCTAGAGGTCGTTGTCTATAGGCTCTGAGCTGTGAAGCAGTGATCGCAGGTCTCCATTTAATAATATTCTGAACTATTATTGGCCGGGTATCACAGAGATAGATGATGAATCAGCTAGGTATCACAGAGATAGATGATGAATCAGCTAGGTATCACAGAGATAGATGATGAATCAGCTAGGTATCACAGAGATAGATGATGAATCAGCTAGGTATCACAGAGATAGATGATGAATCAGCTAGGTATCACAGAGATAGATGGTGAATCAGCTAGGTATCACAGAGATAGATGGTGAATCAGCTAGGTATCACAGAGATAGATGGTGAATCAGCTAGGTATCACAGAGATAGATGATGAATCAGCTAGGTATCACAGAGATAGATGGTGAATCAGCTAGGTATCACAGAGATAGATGATGCATCAGCTAGGTATCACAGAGATAGATGATGCATCAGCTAGGTATAGATGATGCATCAGCTTCTGTTCCTTCACAGAGATAGATGAAACTGATCCAGACATGGACAATTTGACGTGCAAATATCTCATTCTATAGGTATTTTTTATACTGATGTTGGTTTCAATAATGAATAGGTATCACAGAGACAGATACTGATGTTGGTTTCAATAATGAATTTGATGTGCAGACAGATACTGATGTTGGTTTCAATAATGAATAGGGAGACAGATACTGATGTTGGTTTCAATAATGAATAGGGAGACAGATACTGATGTTGGTTTCAATAATGAATAGGGAGACAGATACTGATGTTGGTTTCAATAATGAGTAGGGAGACAGATACTGATGTTGGTTTCAATAATGAGTAGGGAGACAGATACTGTGTCACACCCTGACCATAGTTTGCTTTGTATGTTTCTATGTTTTGTTTGGTCAGGGTGTGATATGAGTGGGCATTCTATGTTTCATGTCTAGTTTGTCTAGTTCTATGTTTGGCCTGATATGGTTCTCAATCAGAGGCAGGTGTGAGTCATTGTCTCTGATTGGGAACCATATTTAGGTAGCCTGTTTGGTGTTGGGTTTTGTGGGTGATTGTTCCTGTCTTGTGTTAGTTTGCACCAGTTTAGGCTGTTTCGGTTTTCACGTTACGTTTATTGTTTTTGATTTGTGTTTCCTTTGTTTCATTAAACATGAATCTCAATAGCCATGCCGCATTTTGGTCCGACTCTCCTTCACATAAAGAAAGCCGTTACAGAATCACTCACCACAACAGGACCAAGCGGCGTGACAACAAGCAGCAGCAGCAGTGGGAGAGGCTGCATTATTTGGAAGACTGGACATGGGAGGATGAGTTGGACGGTAAAGGACCCTGGGTACAGCCTGGAGAATATCGCCACCCCAAAGAAGAGCTGGAGGCGGAGAAGGCGGAGAGGCACTGGTATGAGGAGGCAGCACGGAGGCGTGGATGGAAGCCAGAGAGTCAGCCCCAAAAATGTATTGAGGGGGGGCTCACAGGAAGTATGGCGAAGCCAGGTAGGAGACCTGCGTCAACTTCCTGTGGTTACCGGGGGGCTGGTGAAACCAGGCAGGCACCGTGTTATGCTGTGAAGCGCACGGTGTCCCCAGTGCGGGTGCATAGCCCGGTGCGATACATTCCAGCTCCGCGTATCGGCCGGGCTAGAGTGGGCATCGAGCCAAGTGCCATGAAGCCGGCTCTACGCATCTGGTCCCCAGTGCGTCTCCTTGGGCCGGCTTACATGGCACCAGCCTTGCGCATGGTGTCCCCGGTTCGCCTGCATAGCCCAGTGCGGGCTATTCCACCTCGCCGCACTGGCAGGGCGACCGGGAGCATGCAACCAGGTAGGGTTGGGCAGGCTCGGTGCTCAAGAGCTCTAGTGCGCCTGCACGGTCCGGTCTATCCGTCACCACCTCCACGCACCAGCCCTCCGGTGGCAGCCCCCCGCACCAGGCTGTCTCTCCGTCTCATCCCTACAGGCGCTCCCGCCTGTCCAGTGCTGCCGGAGCCTTCCTCCTCTCCAGCGCTGCTGGAGTCTCCCGCCTGTCCGGCACTGCCGGAGTCTGAAGAGCCCCTCTGCCCAGAGTTGCCAGAGCCCCTCTGCCCAGAGTTGCCAGAGCCCCTCTGCCCAGAGTTGCCAGAGCCCCTCTGCCCAGAGTTGCCAGAGCCCCTCTGTCCCGAGCAGCTGCCCCTCCCCCTGTGGTAGCAGCTGCCCCACTGTCCAAGGTGGGGGACTAAAACTATGGTGAAGTGGGGGCCCGTCTGCACCAGAGCTGCCCCTCAGTCCAGTGACCCTCCCCAATAGGTTCAGGTTTTGCGTTCGCCGTCCGCACCTTGGAGACCACCCTGACCATAGTTTGCTTTGTATGTTTTTATGTTTTGTTTGGTCAGGGTGTGATATGAGTGGGCATTCTATGTTTCATGTCTAGTTTGTCTAGTTCTATGTTTGGCCTGATATGGTTGTCAATCAGAGGCAGGTGTGAGTCATTTTCTCTGATTGGGAACCATATTTAGGTAGCCTGTTTGGTGTTGGGTTTTGTGGGTGATTGTTTCTGTCTTGTGTTTAGTTTGCACCAGTTTAGGCTGTTTCGGTTTTCATTTACGTTTATTGTTTTTGTATTGATTCGTGTTTCCTTTGTTTCATTAAACATGAATCTCAATAGCCACTTGATTGGGAACCATATTTACATAAAGGTAGCCATGTTTGATGTTGGTTTCAATAATGAGTAGGGAGACAGATACTGATGTTGGTTTCTAATGAATAGGGAGACAGATACTGATGTTGGTTTCACCAGTTTAGGGAGACAGATACTGATGTTGGTTTTCACGTTACAGATACTGATGTTGGTTTCTAATTGAGACAGATACTGTGTTTCCTTTGAATAGGGAGACATTATACTGATGTTGATTTCAATAATGAGTAGGGAGACAGATACTGATGTTGGTTTCAATAATGAAAGGGAGACAGATACTGATGTTGGTTTCAATAATGAGTAGGGAGACAGATACTGATGTTGGTTTCAATAATGAGTAGGGAGACAGATACTGATGTTGGTTTCAATAATGAGTAGGGAGACAGATACTGATGTTGGTTTCAATAATGAATAGGGAGACAGATACTGATGTTGGTTTCAATAATGAATAGGGAGACAGATACTGATGTTGGTTTCAATAATGAATAGGGAGACAGATACTGATGTTGGTCTCTAATGAATAGGGAGACAGATACTGATGTTGGTTTCAATAATGAGTAGGGAGACAGATACTGATGTTGGTTTCAATAATGAGTAGGGAGACAGATACTGATGTTGGTCTCTAATGAATAGGGAGACAGATACTGATGTTGGTCTCTAATGAATAGGGAGACAGATACTGATGTTGGTTTCAATAATGAATTTTTTATTTATTTATTTGTTTCACCTTTATTTAACCAGGTAGGCAAGTTGAGAACAAGTTCTCATTTACAATTGCGACCTGGCCAAGATAAAGCAAAGCAGTTCGACACATACAACGACACAGAGTTACACATGGAGTAAAACAAACATACAGTCAATAATACAGTATAAACAAGTCTATATGCGATGTGAGCAAATGAGGTGAGATAAGGGAGGTAAAGGCAAAAAAAGGCCATGGTGGCAAAGTGAATACAATATAGCAAGTAAAACACTGGAATGGTAGATTTGCAATGGAAGAATGTGCAAAGTAGAAATGAAAATAATGGGGTGCAAAGGAGCAAAATATCAAATCAAATTCAAATTAAATTTATTTATATAGCCCTTCGTACATCATCTGATATCTCAAAGTGCTGTACAGAAACCCAGCCTAAAACCCCAAACAGCAAGCAATGCAGGTGTAGAAGCACGGTGGTTAGGATAAACTCCCTAGAAAGGCCAAAACCTAGGAAGAAACCTAGAGAGGAACCAGGCTATGTGGGGTGGCCAGTCCTCTTCTGGCTGTGCCGGGTAGAGATTATAACAGAACATGGCCAAGATGTTCAAATGTTCATAAATGACCAGCATGGTCGAATAATAATAAGGCAGAACAGTTGAAACTGGAGCAGCAGCACGGCCAGGTGGACTGGGTACAGCAAGGAGTCATCATGTCAGGTAGTCCTGGGGCATGGTCCTAGGGCTCAGGTCCTCCGAGAGAGAGAAAGAAAGAGAATTAGAGAGAGCATATGTGGGGTGGCCAGTCCTCTTCCGGCTGTGCCGGGTGGAGATTATAACAGAACATGGCCAAGATGTTCAAATGTTCATAAATGACCAGCATGGTCGAATAATAATAAGGTAAAAATAAATAAATAAAATTAATTAATTAATTAAATACAGTAGGGAAAGAGGTAGTTGTTTGGGCTAAAATATAGGTGGGCTATGTACAGGTGCAGTAATCTGTGAGCTGCTCTGACAGTTGGTGCTTAAAGCTAGTGAGGGAGATAAGTGTTTCCAGTTTCAGTGCTTTTTGTAGTTCGTTCCAGTCATTGGCAGCAGAGAACTGGAAGGAGAGGCGGCCAAAGAAATAATTGGTTTTGGGGGTGACTAGAGAGATATACCTGCTGGAGCGTGTGCTACAGGTGGGAGATGCTATGGTGACCAGCGAGCTGAGATAAGGGGGGACTTTACCTAGCAGGGTCTTGTAGATGACATGGAGCCAGTGGGTTTGGCAACGAGTATGAAGCGAGGGCCAGCCAACGAGAGCGTACAGGTCGCAACGGTGGGTAGTATATGGGGCTTTGGTGACAAAATGGATTGTACTGTGATAGACTGCATCCAATTTGTTGAGTAGGGTATTTTAGGCTATTTTGTAAATGACATCGCCAAAGTCGAGGATTGGTAGGATGGTCAGTTTTACAAGGGTATGTTTGGCAGCATGAGTGAAGGATGCTTTGTTGCGAAATAGGAAGCCAATTCTAGATTTAACTTTGGATTGGAGATATTTGATATGGGTCTGGAAGGAGAGTTTACAGTCTAACCAGACACCTAAGTATTTGTAGTTGTCCACGTATTCTAAGTCAGAGCCGTCCAGAGTAGTGATGTTGGACAGGCGGGCAGGAGCAGGTAGCGATCGGTTGAAGAGCATGTATTTAGTTTTATTTGTATTTAAGAGCAATTGGAGGCCACGGAAGGAGAGTTGTATGGCATTGAAGCTTGCCTGGAGGGTTGTTAACACAATGTCCAAAGAAGGGCCAGAAGTATACAGAATGGTGTCGTCTGCGTAGAGGTGGATATGAGTAGGGAGAATAGGGATGAATAGGGAGACAGATACTGATGTTGGTCTCTAATGAATAGGGAGACAGATACTGATGTTGGTTTCAATAATGAATAGGGAGACAGATACTGATGTTGGTCTCTAATGAATAGGGAGACAGATACTGATGTTGGTCTCTAATGAATAGGGAGACAGATACTGATGTTGGTTTCAATAATGAATAGGAAGACAGATACTGATGTTGGTCTCAAATGAATAGGGAGACAGATACTGATGTTGGTTTCAATAATGAATAGGGAGACAGATACTGATGTTGGTCTCTAATGAATAGGGAGACAGATACTGATGTTGGTTTCAATAATGAATAGGAGACAGATACTGATGTTGGTCTCAAATGAATAGGGAGACAGATACTGATGTTGGTTTCAATAATGAATAGGGAGACAGATACTGATGTTGGTCTCAAATGAATAGGGAGACAGATACTGATGTTGGTTTCAATAATGAATAGGGAGACAGATACTGATGTTGGTCTCTAATGAATAGGGAGACAGATACTGATGTTGGTTTCAATAATGAATAGGGAGACAGATACTGATGTTGGTCTCTAATGAATAGGGAGACAGATACTGATGTTGGTTTCAATAATGAATAGGGAGACAGATACTGATGTTGGTCTCAAATGAATAGGGAGACAGATACTGATGTTGGTTTCAATAATGAATAGGGAGACAGATACTGATGTTGGTCTCAAATGAATAGGGAGACAGATACTGATGTTGGTTTCAATAATGAATAGGGAGACAGATACTGATGTTGGTCTCTAATGAATAGGGAGACAGATACTGATGTTGGTTTCAATAATGAATAGGGAGACAGAGGAATTGAGGACCAGTGTGGGCTCATGTCTGCTGTATCTCATTGACATCAATTGTGCTATAATCCTGTCATTACACATACATATGTATGTGTTTTTGTGGTAAAAGCATTGACATTGTAGCTACACTGGTAACTAGCTGAACACAGAGTTCAGTCACCATTCGATCTCTCCTTACCTGAACACCTCAGTCTCTGTTGTCTCTGCTCTCACACTCTCTCTCTCTGGTGAACAGGGTTACTGAGGTATCAGGGGGTTTGTCATTCATCCATGCGTTTGTGTTGGAAACAAGTTCGGCACATTAATATCTTATGAGTCCCAGTTCATTCACAGAACTGCAGTCTGTCTGCTGATTGAGAGAGTGAAGTGGCATTCAGGGTTTATCTGCTAATCAGAGTGCTACCGCTGTGCTGTGTGTGTGTGTGTTTGTGCGTGTGTGTGTGTGTGTGTGTGTGTGTGTGTGTGTGTGTGTGTGTGTGTGTGTGTGTGTGTGTGTGTGTGTGTGTGTGTTGTGTGTGTGTGTGTGTGTGTGTGTGTGTGACAGTAAGATAGTGATATACCTTCTAGTGCTCCCCCTCACCACAACCGATGTCTCTCTCTCTCCCATGCAGACCTCTAAAGCAGCAGCATGATCCATGGCCTGGCTGTGTGTGTGACTGTCAGTGAGGACAGACAGTGTTGCAGCCCAGGCCAGAGGCAGCAGATTGAATGCCACTGAAGTCTCAAGGTAAGCCTGAATATGAGCTCCTATTGATCGGGACCCTGCATGGGGACTGTATGGCCTGACCTCACAGAGAGGGAGGAGGGGGGATTGATCCAGCCTTGAACAGCCTCTCTGTCTCTTTATTTCTGTCTATTGCTCTTTTCCTCTGTTTCTTTTCTCTCTCTCTTTTTCTCTGTCCATCAGTCCAAACCCTTTAAACCACTGTGCCTTTTCCTGGCATACATTAACCATGCTAAGAGGTTTGCATTATCTCACCGCATTACATAGAGGACACACTATTATACTGTCACCTGGGAAGAGACATGGGTCTGTGTGTGTTCTGTGTGTGTGTTCTGTGTTCTGCATGACCTGTGTTCTTTGTGTGTGTTCTGTGTTCTGTGTGCATGCGTGTGTGAGCCTGCCTTAGGGAGACTGAAGCAGTATACCTTATAAAGGGCAGCACAGCATCTAGAATTCGGCATTACCAAACTCAATAACAGCAATAAAAACTGCAACTGACGGTATAAATCTCCTCTGGCTTTTAGTGTTTTTGTCAAACACTGAAGAGGATCCTCCTTGTTGGGCTAATCAAAGACATTACTGCTGTCACTAGACCTTTTACTGTAACTACACTGGAGGTGTGTTGGTTAGCAGGTATAGTTTGCTAATAGAAACACATATCAAACTCTCTCTGAGTGGAAGAGATGGTGTGTGTGTGGGGTATAGGGGGTGATGGTGTGTGTGGGGGGATAGGGGGTGATGGGGTAGGGGATGATGGTGTGTGTGTGGGGGGATAGGGGGTGATGGTGTGGGGATAGGGGGTGATGGGGTAGGGGATGATGGTGTGTGTGTGGGGGATAGGGGGTGATGGTGTGGGGATAGGGGATGATGGTGTGTGTGTGGGGGATAGGGGGTGATGGTGTGGGGATAGGGGGTGATGGGGTAGGGGATGATGGTGTGTGTGTGGGGTATAGGGGGTGATGGTGGGGGATAGGGGGTGATGGGGTAGGGGATGATGGTGTGTGTGTGGGGTATAGGGGGTGATGGTGTGGGGATAGGGGGTGATGGGGTAGGGGATGATGGTGTGTGTGTGGGGGATAGGGGGTGATGGTGTGGGGGATAGGGGATGATGGTGTGTGGGGGGGGGGATAGGGGGTGATGGTGTGGGGGATAGGGGATGATTGTGTGTGTGTGGGGGGATAGGGGGATAGGGGGTGATGGTGTGTGTGGGGGGATAGGGGGTGATGATGTGTGTGTGGGGGATAGCGGGTGATGGTGTGGGGGATAGGGGTGATGGTGTGTGTGGGGGGATAGGGGATCATGGTGTGTGTGTGATAGGGGGTGATGGTGTGGGGGATAGGGGATGATGGTGTGTGTGTGGGTGATAGGGGGTGATGGTGTGGGGATATAGGGGTGATTGTGTGTGTGGGGGGATAGGGGGTGATGGTGTGTGTGTGTGTGGGGGATAGGGGGTGATGGTGTGGGGATAGGGGTGATGGGGGGGATAGGGGATGATGGTGTGTGTGTGGGGGGATAGGGGTATTGGTGTGGGGATAGGGGGTGATGGTGTGTGGGGGGGTAGGGGTGATGGTGTGTGTGGGGGGATAGGGGGTGATGATGGGGGATAGGGGATGATGGTGTGTGTGTGGGGGATAGGGGGTGATGGTGTGGGGGATAGGGGATGATGGTGTGTGTGTGTGTGGGGGATAGGAGGTGATGGTGTGGGGGATAGGGGATGATTGTGTGTGTGTGGGGGGATAGGGGGTGATGGTGTGTGTGTGGGGATAGGGGTGATGGTGTGTGTGTGGGGGATAGGGGGTGATGGTGTGGGGGATAGGGGATGATGGTGTGGGGGGGGATAGGGGGGTGATGGTGTGTGTGTGGGGGATAGGGGTGATGGTGTGGGGGATAGGGGGTGATGGTGTGTGTGTGGGGATAGGGGGTGATGGTGTGTGTGTGGGGGATAGGGGGTGATGGTGTGGGGGATAGGGGATGATGGGTGGGGGATAGGGGGTGATGGTGTGTGTGATGGGTGATAGGGGGTGTGATGGTGTGTGGGGATAGGGGTGATGGTGTGTGGGGGGATAGGGGATGATGGGGTGATGGGTGTGTGGGGGATAGGGGGTGATATGGGGGATGATGGTGTGTGGGGGGGATAGGGGATGGTGATGGTGTGTAATAGGGGATGATGGTGTGTGTGTGGGGGATAGGGGGTGATGGTGTGGGGGATAGGGGTGATGGGGTAGGGGATGATGGTGTGTGTGTGGGGGATAGGGGGTGATGGTGTGGGGGGATAGGGGATGGTGTGTGTGGGGGATAGGGATGGTGGTGTGTGGGGATAGGGGGGTGATGGTGTGTGGGGGGATAGGGGGTGATGGGGTAGGTGAGGGTGTGATGGTGTGTGTGGGGGGATAGGGGGTGATGGTGTGTGTGTGGATAGGGGGTGATGGTGTGTGTGTGGGGGATAGGGGGTGATGTGTGGGGGATAGGGGGATAGGGGGTGATGGTGTGTGTGGGGGGATAGGGGGTGATGGTGTGTGTGGGGATAGGGGTGATGGGGTAGGGGATGATGGTGTGTGTGTGGGGGATAGGGGTGATGATGGTGTGGGGGATAGGGGATGATGGTGTGTGTGTGGGGGGGGATAGGAGGTGATGGTGTGTGGGGATAGGGGTGATGGTGTGTGGGGGGGATAGGGGGTGATGGTGTGTGTGGGGGGATAGGGGGTGATGGTGTGTGGGATGGGGGGGATAGGGGGTGATGGTGTGTGGGGGGATAGGGGGGATAGGGGTGATGGTGTGTGTTGGTGGATAGGGGTGATGGTGATGGTGTGGGGGATGAGCGTGTGTTTGTGTGTGTAGGGTGTCTCTGTGTGTGTGTGTTTGCATGTACCTATGTTAATGCCCAATGCCTGGGGATGAGGTTAGCATCATGGCTACTTCTATCAACTATGTGCATTGAGCTTTTCCGCTTTTCAGGTTGAGCTGCAGGGCTGTAGGTTCTCTCCAAGTCTAAATACATTCAGCTTCAGGCTGTCTGGCCAGCCATGTCTGACTGACTGTCTCAGCACTCAGCCTTAAAGAAACAAGTCACGACTGCTTCTTTTAACAACCAGTGTATAGGATGGTATCTGGTTCAGTACGCACATGGAGTCCTCTCCTGTGTGATTGATTGTGTGTGCGTGTGTGTGTGTTTGCTTATTGACTGGTTCTGTTAGCCTTACTGTGAGGCAGACTAATTTCAGCTACTTTCAATCTACAGAGGCCAGTGTTTCAATAACTACATAACATGATCCTGTCTTGTGTTGACTTCTGATTTGGTCCTCATTGCTTTTGGAAGAATTGTTAAGTTAAATATTTACTTACTTGTGTTTAACCAGGGTGGTACGTCCCTTTCTGTTGAGGCTTTCAGAGCAGGAAGTGTTCTTCCTGTTAGCAGATTCTGGAGATCTTGTTTAAAATACATACGCATACGTACACAGACTACGTGCACGCACGTGCGTATGGATGGAGTCCTACTGACACACGCACGCACGCACAC
The DNA here is from genome assembly GCF_036934945.1 of Oncorhynchus masou masou. NCBI lineage: Eukaryota > Metazoa > Chordata > Actinopteri > Salmoniformes > Salmonidae > Oncorhynchus > Oncorhynchus masou. Next base: position 29,296 of record NW_027016773.1, read on the forward strand.
ACACACACACACACACACACACACACACACACACACACACACACACACACACACACACACACACACACACACACACACACACACACACACACACACACACACACAGTAGAGATACATTCACTATACACACACTATAGCTGCTACTAGGCCAGATGGAATTCAGGTCAGTTAATTGCAAAGAATTTGCTAGTCGGATAAAGCTATTTACCCTGTTCCCTGTAATGTTTATGTGAATGCATTATATGTGTGTATGTGTATGTATGTATTCACACTGGTCTTCACACAATGCAGTCGGTTAAATACATTTGAATTCAATCACTTTTTGACAGCAACACCTTTGGTTTGAACAAAACCTTGTATACATGTTTCCTCATTGTAGAAGTGGTCAGAAAGTGATGTTTTGGGTCTAAACTACAACATGTGCAAATATGAAGAAAACAAATCTGAATTTAGATAATTGACATTAAATGTTAAAAAATGTCATCATTTTTTATTAAAAACACATTTTTTTCAAGAAATGATCAAATAGTTTGACCACATTGTTTTTAAGGTTTTGTAATCTTGTAAATGATATGAATCTCAACCGTTCATCTTTTCCACTGATGAAGACATGGATGTGTCATGGTTTGGTGGGGTGTGAAACATAGGTCAACTTTGAGCAACTTTTATTTCTTGAATGTTTTGTCATTCAGGTCCAAAACATCACTTACTGACCACTTCTTCCATGAGGAAACATGTATGGAAAGTTATGTTTCAATCAAAGGGGATGCTGTCAAAAAGTGACTGAATTCAAATGGATTGACCTTATATTGAATCGGGTGTTTATGTGTTCCCCAGCAGCACATACACTCTCCCACCCCATCTCCATGGAGATCCAAACGTAGGCCGAGCCTTGAGTGCTACCGCCCCACATTGTTGTCCCCTGTGTGGGCTGGGAGACGCACAGCTTCCTTCTCTCCCCTTCTCCCCTCTCCCCAACCAAACTGAGCTAATACGGTGCATTTCTAACACTCGCATTAACATCTGCTAACCATGTGTATGTGACAAATATAATTTGATTTGATCTTAATACGCTTATTAGGGAATAGACTTTCAGATGAGTTTCCTTAGAATCCATTTGTGTGTGTGTGTGTGTGTGTGTGTGTGTGTGTGTGTGTGTGTGTGTGTGTGTGTGTGTGTGTGTGTGTGTGTGCCTACAGTATGTGTAATGTCTGAGTCTGTCTGTGTGTGTGTGCGTGTTTGCACGTGTGAGTCATCAGAAGTCTCCGATGCATCCTGACAAAAGCAGAGCCATAGTGTCGTGTTAGCTGTACAGTAGACCGTGAGGCCTGATGATGCCTACAGTATGTGTGCATAATGTCTGAGTCTGTCTGTGTGTGATGTGTGGTCCTGATGCTTTGGGAGGTGTGCCTGATGCTGAGTCATCCTTGATGCTGAGGTAGAGGGCTGTGGTCCTGATGCATCCTGGACAAAGAGCAGAGCTGTGGTCCTGATGCTGAGTAGAAGGTCCTGATGCTGAGGTAGATGGTTGTGGTCCTGATGCTAAGGTAGATGGCTGTGGGTCTGATGCTGCTGAGGTAGAGGGCTGTGGTCCTGATGCTGAGGTAGAAAGAAGGCTGTGGTCCTGATGCTGAGGTAGAGGGCCTGATGCTGAGGTAGATGGTTGTGGTCATGAAGGTAGATGGCTGTGGGTCTGATGGTAGAGGGCTGTGGTCCTGTGCTGTCCTGATGCTGAGGTAGAAAGAAGGCTGTGGTCCTGATGCTGAGGTAGAAGGGTGGTCCTGATGTGGTCCTGATGCTAAGGTAGATGGGCTGTGGTCCTGATGCTGAGGTAGAGGGCTGTGGTCCTGATAGAGGGCTGTGGTCCTGATGCTGAGGTAGAGGGCTGTGGTCCTGATGCTGAGGTAGAGGGCTGTAGTGGTCCCTGATGCTGAGGTAGAGGGCTGTAGTCCTAATGCTGAGGTAGAGGGCTGTGGTCCTGATGCTGAGGTAGAAGGGCTGTGGTCCTGATGCTGAGGTAGAGGGCTGTGGTCCTGATGCTGAGGTAGATGGTTGTGGTCCTGATGCTAGATGCAGGTGCATGCTGGACAGTCCATGCTGAGGTAGAAGGCTGTGGTCCTGATGCTGAGGTAGATGGTTGTGGTCCTGATGCTGAGGTAGAGGGCTGTGGTCCTGATGCTGAGGTCCTGATGCTGAGGTAGATGCTAAGGTAGATGGCAGGGGTCTGATGCTGAGGTAGATGGCTGTGGTCCTGATGCTGAGGTAGAGGGCTGTGGTCCTGATGCTGGAGGTAGAAAAGAAGGCTGTGGTCCTGAGATGAGGTAGAGGGCTGTGGTCCTGATGCTGAGGTAGAGGGCTGTGGTCCTGGTAGAGGTAGAGGGCTGTGGTCCTGATGCTGAGGTAGGTAATGAGGGCTGTGGTCCTGATGCTGAGGTAGCTGAGGGCTGTGGTCTGTGGTCCTGATGCTGGGAGGTGGAGGGCTGTGGTCCTGATGCTGAGGTAAAGGGCTGTGGTCCTGATGCTGAGGTAGAGGGCTGTGGTCCTGAGGTAGAGGGCTGTGGTCCTGAGAAAGGGCTGAGGTAGAGTGGGCTGATGGTCCCTGATGCTGAGGTAGATGCTGGTGCATACTCTACCCGGGTGTCCATAATCCCCAACCATAACCCTGTGGGCTCTCTCATGCTGAGGTATATCTATTTATCTCCCCATTTATACATCTCCCCGCCCTCACCTCTCCATTTCCCGGATATCCCTCTATCCATCCCTCTTTGACATGCCTTCTGATGCTAGGTGAAAGCATAAACCTGATTAAAATTTCAGGCAATATCCATTTGGTGAGATTAGATTAAGCAGTGGTCCTGATGCTGAGGTAGAGGGCAGTGGTCCTGATGCTGAGGTAGGCTGTGGCCTGATGCTGAGGTAGAGGGCAGTGGTCCTGATGCTGAGGTAGAAAGAAGGCTGTGGTCCTGATGCTGAGGTAGAGGGCAGTGGTCCTGATGCTGAGGTAGAGGGCAGTGGTCCTGATGCTGAGGTAGAGGGCTGTGGTCCTGATGCTGAGGTAGAGGGCAGTGGTCCTGATGCTGAGGTAGAGGGCAGTGGTCCTGATGCTGAGGTAGAAGGCTGTGGTCCTGATGCTGAGGTAGAGGGCAGTGGTCCTGATGCTGAGGTAGAAAGAAGGCTGTGGTCCTGATGCTGGGTCTATCAGTACTGGAGGAGCTGACTGGGCTGGGGCTATCAGTACTGGAGGAGCTGACTGGGCTGGGTCTATCAGTACTGGAGGACCTGACTGGGCTGGGTCTATCAGTACTGGAGGAGCTGACTGGGCTGGGGCTATCAGTACTGGAGGAGCTGACTGGGCTGGGGCTATCAGTACTGGAGGAGCTGACTGGGCTGGGTCTATCAGTACTGGAGGAGCTGACTGGGCTGGGGCTATCAGTACTGGAGGAGCGGACTGGGCTGGGGCTATCAGTACTGGAGGAGCTGACTGGGCTGGGTCTATCAGTACTGGAGGAGCTGACTGGGCTGGGTCTATCAGTACTGGAGGAGCTGACTGGGCTGGGGCTATCAGCACTGGAGGAGCTGACTGGGCTGGGTCTATCAGTACTGGAGGAGCTGACTGGGCTGGGTCTATCAGTACTGGAGGAGCTGACTGGGCTGGGTCTATCAGTACTGGAGGAGCTGACTGGGCTGGGTCCTGATGCTGAGGTAGAGGGCAGAGGTCCTGATGCTGAGGTAGAGGGCAAGGGTCCTGATGCTGAGGAGCTGACTGGGCTGGGGCTATGCTGAGGTAGAAAGAAGGCTGGGGCCTATGCAGGTAGAGGGCAGTGGTCCTGATGCTGAAGTAGAGGAGGACCTGACTGCTGGGTCTATCAGTACTGGGGAGATGCTGGGTGAGGGCTATCAGTACTGGAGGAGCTAGAGGGCAGGGTCTATGTACTGGAGGTGGACTGGGCTGGGTCTATCAGTACTGGAGGAGCTGACTGGGCTGGGTCTATCAGTACTGGAGGAGCTGACTGGGCTGGGGCTATCAGTACTGAGGACCTGACTGGGCTGGGTCCTGATGTACTGAGGAGCTGACTGGGCTGGGTCTATCAGTACTGGTCCTGATGGGCTGGGGTATCAGGGCTGGAGGTCTGACACTGGGCTGGGGCTATCAGTACTGGGCAGGACCTGACTGGGCTGAGGTAGTACTGGGCTGTGGTCCTGATGCTGGGAGGACCTGACTGGGCTGGGTCCTGAGTACTGGAGGAGCTGACTGGGCTGGGTCTATCCAGCACTGAGGTAGAGGGCTGTGGTCCTCATGCTGAGGAGCTGACTGGGCTGGGGCTATCAGTACTGGAGGACCTGACTGGGCTGGGGCTATCAGTACTGGAGGACCTGACTGGGCTGGGTCTGGTCAGTACTGGAGGAGCATGCACTGGGCTGGGGCTAATCCCCACTGGAGGAGCTGACTGGGCTGGGTCTATCAGTACTGGAGGATCTGACTGGGCTGGGGCTTCAGCTCGGGAGGACCTCACTGGGCTGGCTCAGGGAGCTGACTGGGCTGGGGAGATCAGTACTGGAGGAGCTGACTGGGCTGGGGGCTACAGTACTGGAGGAGGCTGACTGGGCTGGGGCTAATAGATCCTTGAGAGATCTATATCTATTTACTCCTGACCATGGGTCTATCATCTACTGGAGGATCTGACTGGGCTGGGTCCATTTCCTGGAGGAGCTGACTGGGCTGGGTCTATCAGTACTGGAGGAGCTGACTGGGCTGGGTCTTATCAGTACTGGATGACCTGACTGGGCTGGGTCTATCAGTACTGGAGGACCTGACTGGGCTGGGCTATCCATTTGGTGAGACCTGACTGGGCTGGGTCTATCAGTACTGGAGGAGCTGACTGGTAGATATCAGTAATTTAGGACCTGACTAAAGCTGGGTCTATCAGTACTGGAGGAGCTGGCTGAACTGGGGGCTATCAGTACTGGAGGAGCTGACTGGGCTGGCCTATCAGTACTGGAGGAGCGGACTGTACAGTACTGGAGGAGCTGACTGGGCTGGGCTATCAGTACTGGAGGAGCTGACTGGGCTGGGTCTATCAGTACTGGAGGAGCTGACTGGGCTGGGGCTATCAGTACTGAGGAGCTGACTGGGCTGGGTCTATCAGTACTGGAGGAGCTGACTGGGCTGGGCTATCAGTACTGGAGGAGCTGACTGGGCTGGGTCTATCAGTACTGGAGGAGCTGACTGGGCTGGGGCTATCAGTACTGGAGGAGCTGACTGGGCTGGGGCTATCAGTACTGGAGGACCTGACTGGGCTGGGGCTATCAGTACTGGAGGAGCTGACTGGGCTGGGGCTATCAGTACTGGAGGAGCTGACTGGGCTGGGGCTATCAGTACTGGAGGAGCTGACTGGGCTGGGGCTATCAGTACTGGAGGAGCTGACTGGGCTGGGGCTATCAGTACTGGGGGAGCTGACTGGGCTGGGTCTATCAGTACTGGAGGAGCTGACTGGGCTGGGCTATCAGTACTGGAGGAGCTGACTGGGCTGGGGCTATCAGTACTGGAGGAGCTGACTGGGCTGGGGCTATCAGTACTGGAGGACCTGACTGGGCTGGGGCTATCAGTACTGGAGGACCTGACTGGGCTGGGGCTATCAGTACTGGAGGAGCTGACTGGGTTGGGGCTATCAGTACTGGAGGAGCTGACTGGGCTGGGGCTATCAGTACTGGAGGAGCTGACTGGGCTGGGTCTATCAGTACTGGAGGCCCTGGGTCTGTACTGGAGCTGGGGCTATCAGTACTGGAGGACCTGACTGGGCTGGGGCTATCTGGGGCTATCAGTACTGGAGGACCTGACTGGCAGTCTATCAGTACTGAGGACCTGACTGGGCTGGGGCTATCAGTACTGGAGGAGCTGACTGGGCTGGGTCTATCAGTACTGGAGGAGCTGACTGGGCTGGGGCTATCAGGGTACTGGAGGACCTGACTGGGCTGGGTCTATCAGTACTGGAGGAGCTGACTGGGCTGGGTCTATCAGTACTGGAGGACCTGACTGGGCTGGGTCTATCAGTACTGGAGGAGCTGACTGGGCTGGGTCTATCAGTACTGGAGGAGCTGATGGGCTGGGGCTATCAGTACTGGAGGAGCTGACTGGGCTGGGTCTATCAGTACTGGGAGCTGACTGGGCTGGGGCTATCAGTACTGGAGGACCTGACTGGGCTGGGTCTATCAGTACTGGAGGAGCTGACTGGGCTGGGTCTATCAGTACTGGAGGAGCTGACTGGGCTGGGTCTATCAGTACTGGAGGAGCTGACTGGGCTGTACTGGAGGACCTGACTGGCCAGGCCTATCAGTACTGGAGGAGCTGACTGGGCTGGGGCTATCAGTACTGGAGGACCTGACTGGGCTGGGTCTATCAGTACTGGAGGAGCTGACTGGGCTGGGTCTATCAGTACTGGAGGAGCTGACTGGGCTGGGTCTATCAGTACTGGAGGAGCTGACTGGGCTGGGTCTATCAGTACTGGAGGAGCTGACTGGGCTGGGGCTATCAGTACTGGAGGACTGACTGGGCTGGGGCTATCAGTACTGGAGGAGCTGACTGGGCTGGGTCTATCAGTACTGGAGGACCTGACTGGGCTGGGGCTATCAGTACTGGAGGAGCTGACTGGGCTGGGGCTATCAGTACTGGAGGACCTGACTGGGCTGTCTATCAGTTGAGGACCTGACTGTTTTCAGTTTGGAGAAATAGTGAGGGATGCATCAGTCTGTTGTTTTTGTTTGAGAAAGAGGGAGGGATGCAGTCTGTGTGGTGTCTAATGCACCAGAGCTGAGGAAAGGGGAAGGGAAATACTACAACATCCACTCAGTAGAATTGAATCCCAACAGTCTTTGTTTGACCCTAGATTTCAGTTAGGTTTTAGCATGGCTAAAGAAATCCCTCAAAGTGACATTCTTGCTTGTTGTAAATGTAGATATATTTTCATATTTAGTGACAGTTATAGAAGAACGATGCCCTCATTCCAGATGTTGTATTTTACCTTCTCATCCGTCACTCTGCCTTTCAATCTCTCTTTCTCTCAAGCCGTCACCTTCTCCCTCCATCAGCCACAGAGCATCTCTTCCATCTTCTGTTTTCTTCCCTCTCGCTCAGACCTATGGATTGTGTATATGTAAGGCTTCCACACAGTGACTGCTGAAACTCCACAGGCAGCCCTCCTAGTATTCTCCAACACACTAATCCTCCAGTACATCCTATACTCCCTGAGGTGTATCTGTCAATGACATTACCACTTCCATATTTCTATACATGCTCAAAGGCAAAGATGAAAACCAGTTGATCCCAGGTTGATACCGCTCAGCCATACACACCAAATCCACTATATCCCCAGCTTAGTCTAAAGTCATCACATATGACTAAACAGCCATTCCACAACATTAGTATTACTTAAGTGAGGTTATGTTTGGATTTCTTCAGCTCCCTCTCAGAGACTGTCACAGGACTCTCCTCTCCTCTCCTCATTACCACTCCGTAAGGAACGTGAAAATACTCCCCACAGAACTGTCTGTTTCTAACCAACAGTTGTTGCTAACCAACAGTTGTTGCTAACAAACACTTGTTGAAGGTCAGACTCTGAGGAGGAGGAACCTGAGGATAATAGTAGAGATAAGAGATGGTAGAGTGGAGCTCTCACAGTTGACATGGCAACAGCTTGTCTTGATCCTGGAGAGGCTGGAAACGTTGACAGTAAGTCCTGCCTGTGAGATGGCAATGATGATGAATGGGAGACAGAACCGGTTTGATCCGGCATGGCTGAGTGTTCAACAGAATGCACACTGTCTGTAGGCTGTTATGGGTTTTGAGTTGTTCCACAGAGACTTACAGTAGTGAATGCATACATTTACACACACACACACACACACACACACACACACACACACACACACACACACACACACACACACACACACACACACACACACACACACACACACACACACACACACACACACACGTATGTATGTATGTGCCCGCTTGGCTACATACCTGCATGTGTCACCTTTTTACCGAGCCCTGTCATGGTAATGTACACCAGCATATTGAGCTGTGTGTTTGTGGATGATGTGTAACTCTGTGTTTTTGTGACAGAACAGACAGGCTCACTGGTGTGGAGCTCAATGCTAAGTAGTAATGGGTGGATTCAGCAAAGTCTCTCTCTCTCTCTT
>NW_027016774.1:0-32316 GCF_036934945.1 Oncorhynchus masou masou
TCCTTTTGGCCGTTTATGAATGTGTTATTCAAGCATTTCTTAGGCTTTAGTGGTAAAGGCCCAAATAAATATTTAATCAAATGAATTATTTTATATAGTTTTTGATACCCAAAGGGTATGTCACCAGTTATGATTGAACAGGGCTCTACTGTACTGTTACAGCAGGTATACTTGCTCAGACAGTACCTCCTCTCCTCTCCGTTGTGGCCAGTGCTATGGGCCAGTGGTCTGTGTTGAGGCCTCACTATGGGGGTGTTGGCCAAGCTGCCTGATTGACTGTCTGGGGCAGCTGCTGCTGTGTTGCTGTGCTGCTGTGTTGATCCCAGGCCTAGCAGTAATGAGAATGCCAGCTGCGTCTCTCTGCTTGGGTTGGTTCACTAAAAAAGCCTGGCCATCACAACAGGGGCCAAAACACGACAGGTAGACTGCTGGTTCAGCAAGAGTGAGTGCATGTGGTGCAAGTGAACACGCGCACGCCCACACTACTCAATAACAAGTTAACACGCGCACACTACTCAATAACAAGTGAACACATGCACACTACTCAATAACAAGTTAACACGCGCACACTACTCAATAACAAGTGAACACATGCACACTACTCAATAACAAGTTGCACAACTCAATAACAAGTGAACTCACGCACGCACACAACTCAATAACAAATGAACACGCTCACACTACTCAATAACAAGTGAACTCATGCACGCACACACAACTCAATAACAAATGAACACGCTCACACTACTCAATAACAAGTTAACACGCCGCACACTACTCAATAACAAGTGAACTCATGCACGCACACACAACTCAATAACAAATGAACACGCCGCACACTACTCAATAACAAGTGAACTCGCGCATGCACACACAACTCAATAACAAATGAACAGGCTCACACTACTCAATAAATCAAATCGAATCAAATCAAATCAAATTTTATTTGTCACATACACATGGTTAGCAGATGATAATGCGAGTGTAGCGAAATGCTTGTGCTTCCAGTTCCGACAATGCAGTAATAACCAACAAGTAATCTAACTAACAATTCCAAAAACTAATTTCTTATACACAGTGTAAGGGGATAAAGAATATGTACATAAAGATATGAATGAGTAATGGTGCAGAGCAGCATAGGCAAGATACAGTAGATGGTATCGAGTACAGTATATACATATGAGATGAGTATGTAAACAAAGTGGCATAGTTAAAGTGGCTAGTGATACATGTATTACATAAGGATGCAGTAGATGATAGAGTACAGTATATACGTATACATATGAGATGAATAATGTAGGGTATGTAAACATTATATTAGGTAGCATTGTTTAAAGTGGCTAGTGATATATTTTACATCCTTTCCCATCAATTCCCATTATTGAAGTGGCTGGAGTTGAGTCAGTGTGTTTGCAGCAGCCACTCAATGTTAGTGGTTGCTGTTTAACAGTCTGATGGCCTTGAGATAGAAGCTGTTTTTCAGTCTCTCGGTCCCAGCTGTGATGCACCTGTACTGACCTCGCCTTCTGGATGATAGCGGGGTGAACAGGCAGTGGCTCGGGTGGGTGTTGTCCTTGATGCTCTTTGTGGCCTTCATGTAACATCGGGTGGTGTAGGTGTCCTGGAGGGCAGGTAGTTTGCCCCCGGTGATACGTTGTGCAGACCTCACTACCCTCTGGAGAGCCTTACGGTTGTGGGCGGAGCAGTTGCCGTACCAGGCGGTGATACAGCCCGCCAGGATGCTCTCGATTGTGCATCTGTAGAAATTTGTGAGTGCTTTTGGTGACAAGCCGAATTTCTTCAGCCTCCTGAGGTTGAAGAGGCGCTGCTGCGCCTTCTTCACGATGCTGTCTGTGTGAGTGGACCAATTCAGTTTGTCTGTGATGTGTATGCCGAGGAACTTAAAACTTACTACCCTCTCCACTACTGTTCTATCGATGTGGATAGGGGGGTGTTCCCTCTGCTGTTTCCTGAAGTCCACAATCATCTCCTTAGTTTTGTTGACGTTGAGTGTGAGGTTATTGTCCTGACACCACACTCCGAGGGCCCTCACCTCCTCCCTGTAGGCTGTCTCGTCGTTGTTGGTAATCAAGCCTACCACTGTTGTGTCGTCCACAAACTTGATGATTGAGTTAGAGGCGTGCGTTGCCGCGCAGTCGTGGGTGAACAGGGAGTACAGGGGAGGGCTCAGAACGCACCCTTGTGGGGCCCCAGTGTTGAGGATCAGCGGGGTGGAGATGTTGTTGCCTACCCTCACCACCTGGGGGCGGCCCGTCAGGAAGTCCAGTACCCAGTTGCACAGGGCGGGGTCGAGACCCAGGGTCTCGAGCTTGATGACGAGCTTGGAGGGTACTATGGTGTTAAATGCCGAGCTGTAGTCGATGAACAGCATTCTCACATAGGTATTCCTCTTGTCCAGATGGGTTAGGGCAGTGTGCAGTGTGGTTGAGATTGCGTTGTCTGTGGACCTATTTTGGCGGTAAGAAAATTGGAGTGGGTCTAGGGTGTCAGGTAGGGTGGAGGTGATATGGTCCTTGACTAGTCTCTCAAAGCACTTCATGATGACGGAAGTGAGTGCTACGGGGCGGTAGTCGTTTAGCTCAGTTACCTTAGCTTTCTTGGGAACAGGAACAATGGTGGCCCTCTTGAAGCATGTGGGAACAGCAGACTGATATAGGGATTGATTGAATATGTCCGTAAACACACCAGCCAGCTGGTCTGCGCATGCTCTGAGGGCGCGGCTGGGGATGCCGTCTGGGCCTGCAGCCTTGCGAGGTTTAACACGTTTAAACTTTTTACTCACCTCGGCTGCAGTGACACTGTATTGTCCTCAAAGCGGGCAAAAAAGTTATTTAGTCTGCCTGGGAGCAAGACATCCTGGTCCGTGACTGAGCTGGATTTATTCTTATAGTCCGTGATTGACTGTAGACCCTGCCACATACCTCTTGTGTCTGAGCCGTTGAATTGAGATTCTACTTTGTCTCTATACTGACGCTTAGCTTGTTTGATAGCCTTACGGAGGGAATAGCTGCACTGTTTGTATTCAGTCATATTACCAGTCACCTTGCCCTGATTAAAAGCAGTGGTTCGCGCTTTCAGTTTCACGCGAATGCTGCCATCAATCCACGGTTTCTGGTTAGGGAATGTTTTAATCGTTGCTATGGGAACGACATCTTCAACGCACGGGCACGTTCTAATGAACTCACACAGCGAATCAGCGTATTCGTCAATGTTGTTGCCTGACACAATACGAAACATGTCCCAGTCCACGTGATGGAAGCAGTCTTGGAGTGTGGAATCAGCTTGGTCGGACCAGCGTTGGACAGACCTCAGCGTGGGAGCTTCTTGTTTCAGTTTCTGTCTGTAGGCAGGGATCAACAAAATGGAGTCGTGGTCAGCGTTTCCGAAAGGGGGGCGGGGCAGGGCCTTATATGCGTCGCGGAACACGCACACACTACTCAATAACAAGTGAACACGCGCACACACACACTACTCAATAACAAGTGAACACGCCCACACACACTACTCAATAACAAGTGAACACGCCCACACTACTCAATAACAAGTGAACACGCCCACACACACACTACTCAATAACAAGTGAACACGCCCACGCCCACGCACACATTACTCAATAACAAGTGAACATGCACACACTACTCAATAACAGGTGAACACGCCCACACACACTACTGAATAACAGGTGAACACGCCCACACACACACTAGTCAATAACAAGTGAACACGCCCACACACACACTACTGAATAACAAGTGAACAAGCGCACACACACACTACTCAATAACAAGTGAACACGCGCACACACACACTACTCAATAACAAGTGAACACGCCCACACTACTCAATAACAAGTTAACACGCGCACACTACTCAATAACAAGTTAACATGCACACACTACTCAATAACAGGTGAACACGCCCACACACACTACTGAATAACAAGTGAACACGCCCACACACACACTACTCAATAACAAGTGAACACCCTACTCAATAACAAGTGAACACACTACTCAATAACAAGTGAACACTACTCAATAACAAGTGAACACGCCCACACACACCCTACTGAATAACAAGTGAACAAGCGCACACACACACTACTCAATAACAAGTGAACACGCCCACACACACACTACTCAATAACAAGTGAACACGCGCACACACACACTACTCAATAACAAGTGAACACGCCCACACTACTCAATAACAAGTTAACACGCGCACACTACTCAATAACAAGTGAAAACGCGCACACTACTCAATAACAAGTGAACGCACACACACTACTCAATAACAAGTGAACACGCACACACACTACTCAATAACAAGTGAACACGCGCACACACACACTACTCAATAACAAGTGAACACGCGCACACACACACTACTCAATAACAAGTGAACACGCCCACACACACACTACTCAATAACAAGTGAACACGTCCACACTACTCAATAACAAGTGAACACACCCACACACAACCTACTCAATAACAAGTGAGCACGCACACACTACTCAATAACAAGAGAACATGCACACACTACTCAATAACAAGTGAACACGCCCACACACACACTACTCAACAACAAGTGAACACGCGCACACTACTCAATAACAAGGGAACACGCACAAACTACTCAATAACAAGTGAACACACAAGTGAACACGCGCACACACACACTACTCAATAACAAGTGAACACGCACACACTACTCAATAACAAGTGAACACATGCACACTACTCAATAACAAGTGAACACACACACTACTCAATAACAAGTGAACACGCACACATTACTCAATAACAAGTGAACAGGCACACACTACTCAATAACAAGTGAACACGCCCACACACACTACTCAATAACAAGTGGACACGCACACACTACTCAATAACAAGTGAACACATGCACACTACTCAATAACAAGTGAACACACACACACTACTCAATAACACACGCACACACAACTCAATAACAAGTGAACAGGCACACACTACTCAATAACAAGTGAACACGCCCACACACACTACTCAATAACAAGTGAACACACACACACTACTCAATAACAAGTGAACACGCACACACACACACTACTCAATAACAAGTGGACACGACACACACACTACTCAATAACAAGTGAACACACTACTCAATAACAAGAACACATGAACAGGCACACACTACTCAATAACAAGTGAACACACACACACTACTCAATAACAAGTGAACAGGCACACACTACTCAATAACAAGTGGACACGCACACACTACTCAATAACAAGTGAACACATGCACACTACTCAATAACAAGTGAACACACACACACTACTCAATAACAAGTGAACACGCACACACAACTCAATAACAAGTGAACAGGCACACACAACTCAATAACAAGTGAACAGGCACACACTACTCAATAACAAGTGAACACGCCCACACACACTACTCAAAAACAGGTGAACACGCGCACACACACACTACTCAATAACAAGTGAACACGCACACACTACTCAATAACAAGTGAAAACGAAAACACTACTCAATAACAAGTGAACACGCGCACGCACACACTACTCAATAACAAGTGAACACGCGCACACACACACTACTCAATAACAAGTGAACACGCACACACTACTCAATAACAAGTGAAAACGAAAACACTACTCAATAACAAGTGAACACGCCCACACACACACTACTCAATAACAAGTGAACACGCCCACGCCCACGCACACATTACTCAATTACAAGTGAACATGCACACACTACTCAATAACAGGTGAACACGCCCACACACACTACTAACTGCCCACACACACACTACTCAATAACAAGTGAACACGCCCACACACACTCTACTCAATAACAAGTGAACACGCACACACACTACTCAATAACAAGTACTCAATAACAAGTGAACACGCACATACACACACACTACTCAATAACAAGTGAACACGTGCACACACACACTACTCAATAACAAGTGAACACGCGCACACACACACTACTCAATAACACGTGAACACGCCCACACACACACTACTCAATAACAAGAGAACATGCACACACTACTCAATAACAAGTGAACACGCCCACACACACACTACTCAACAACAAGTGAACACGCGCACACTACTCAATAACAAGGGAACACGCACAAACTACTCAATAACAAGTGAACACACGCACGCACACACTACTCAATAACAAGTGAACACGCACACACTACTCAATAACAAGTGAACACATGCACACTACTCAATAACAAGTGAACACACACACACTACTCAATAACAAGTGAACACGCACACATTACTCAATAACAAGTGAACAGGCACACACTACTCAATAACAAGTGAACACGCCCACACACACTACTCAATAACAAGTGGACACGCACACACTACTCAATAACAAGTGAACACATGCACACTACTCAATAACAAGTGAACACACACACACTACTCAATAACAAGTGAACACGCACACACAACTCAATAACAAGTGAACAGGCACACACTACTCAATAACAAGTGAACACGCCCACACACACTACTCAATAACAAGTGAACAGGCACACACTACTCAATAACAAGTGGACACGCACACACTACTCAATAACAAGTGAACACATGCACACTACTCAATAACAAGTGAACACACACACACTACTCAATAACAAGTGAACACGCACACACAACTCAATAACAAGTGAACAGGCACACACAACTCAATAACAAGTGAACAGGCACACACTACTCAATAACAAGTGAACACGCCCACACACACTACTCAAAAACAGGTGAACACGCACACACACACTACTTAATAACACACACACACTACTCAATAACAAGTGAACACGCACACACTACTCAATTACAAGTGAACATGCACACACTACTGAATAACAAGTGAACACGCCCACACACACTACTCAATAACAAGTGAACACGCACCCACTCAATAACACACACTACTCAATAACAAGAGAACACGCCCACGCCCACACACACTACTCAATAACAAGTGAACACGAACACGCACACACACACTACTGAATAACAAGTGAACACGCGCACACACACACTACTCAATAACAAGTGAACACGCACACATACACACACACTACTCAATAACAAGTGAACACGCACACACACACACTACTGAATAACAAGTGAACACGCACACACACACACTACTCAATAACAAGTGAACACGCGCACACACACACTACTCAATAACAAGTGAACACGCACACATACACACACACTACTCAATAACAAGTGAACACGCGCACACACACACTACTCAATAACAAGTGTGTGAGCGTGGACATGTGTGAAACTAGCTCTCACAGTCTCATGTCAGAATTAGACATTCATCCGTGTCTCTTAAATGTCAAATTTCAAAGTTTTTCCGAATGTCAAAGTTCAGGTTATTAAGTTTAGGCATTAACGCCAAATGGTTAAGGTAAGGGTTAAGATTTGGGATAGGCTTAAAACAAAAATACAAATAAAAAGTTTATTTTGCTGGATTCAAACTTGCAACCTTTGGAATCAGAAGCTTCCACCCATCCACCTTCCCCGGCCACAAT
Organism: Oncorhynchus masou masou; assembly: GCF_036934945.1. Lineage (NCBI taxonomy): Eukaryota > Metazoa > Chordata > Actinopteri > Salmoniformes > Salmonidae > Oncorhynchus > Oncorhynchus masou. The sequence continues at coordinate 7,634 of NW_027016774.1, forward strand.
GCCTTACTAAAACATAAACCTACTTGAACATAACATCACCGTTGACCGAGGGGCCAGTTTCCACGTCATCTCCAGACATCCTCAGACATGGATGGATGTTGAATACTGACTTGAACTTTGACAGAATTGCATTGAGGTAACCTTTTTATTCATTTGATTGCACGTTTATTTAGCAAGGAAACGGTACCTTTAAGCAATTTTACAAGACAGACCTGACAAACCAAGTAGAAAGACATTTCACCATTAGGGAAATAAAATACAGCTGCCTCCTTATCAGTGACCAGGAGCCATGTCTACTCCAGACATTAAATAGGGTGTCAGGTAGTAACCGAAAAGTTGCTGGTTTGAATCCCCGAACTGACTAGATGAACAGTCTGTCGATGTGCCCTTTGAGCAAGGCACTTAACCATAATTGTTCTAACCTGACTTGCCTCGTTAAATAAAGGTTACATTTTAAATCAAAAAATAAAACACAGGATCCTGCTAAATGTTAAAACACATTTCTACGATTCCTGTAAAACCACTAGAGGGTGTTCTCCCTCCTTCCCAAACATTAGAGCACCCTAAACACTTCTACATTAACCCAAGGTGAAACAAACTGCTTTTCCCCTCCGAACGTCATTTGAAGCTAATTGCATAAGGTGCAAATTGATGCTAAATGCAGGTATTCTCCACCAAGAGGTTTTTTATCATAATTATGTATTATAGGATCTCTCCTTTCTCTGACAGCTTTAGAGTCACTGTGCTGATTTGAGCAATTATATCTCATATAAAAACATACATGTATTTAACTTGATGTCTCTGTAAAGTGTGTGTGTGTGTGTGCGCATGCCTGGATCCATGGGTGTGTGTGTGTTTACAAGAATGAATATATCTGTTCTTCCTGTGTACTGAACATGGGGTGGCAGGGTAGCCTAGTGGTTAGAGCGTTGGACTAGTAACCAGAAGTTCAAATCCCCGAGCTGACAAGGTACAAATCTGTCGTTCTGCCCCGAACAGGCAGTTAACTCACTGTTCCTAGGCCGTCATTGAAAATAAGAGTTTGTTCTTAACTGACTTGCCTGGTAAAATAAAAAAAATAAAAAAAAATGTGTATGAAAGACCTTGCACTTCATGTTTAGCACATGAGACAGTTCTGCAGAGCAGCTTTCTCCTCTTTGGCCACATCATTTGCTTTGTCTCCTCACCCTCCAGCGTTGAGCTCATAGGGAAGTATTGGCTTCTGCCCTACACTGAGCCTTGCAGGGTGGATTTGTTTTAGATAAAGCTTAAGGAGAAGTTACTGTCTGAATATGGAGGACAGTAGCGGTGCCAGGGCTCCATGCATATTTAGCAGAGCCTCTCCCGGACAGGGGACGAGTGCTGGGCACCCTCCTCAGGTGCAGTGCTGGGCACCCTCCTCAGGTGCAGTGCTGGGCACCCTCCTCAGGTGCAGTGCTGGGCACCCTCCTCAGGTGCAGTGCTGGGCACCCTCCTCAGGTGCAGTGCTGGGCACCCTCCTTAGGTGCAGTGCTGGGAACCCTTCTCAGGTGCCCAGCACTGGTCCCCTGTCCGAGAGAGGCTCTGCTAAGTATGCACGGAGCCCTGGCACCGCCACCCTCCACTGGGCACTGTGTGGTGGCACTCTGGTTCTCCACCCTCTGTCCCTAATGTTACGGAGAGAGGGGTAGGAGAGAGATGAGGGGGTAGGGAGAGATGAGGGGGTAGGAGAGAGATGAGGGGGGGAGTGAAAATGAATGTGAAAAAGACAAGGAGATGCAGAGAGAGAAAATAAAATGAACAGAGAGAAAGAAAGAGATAGATGAAGCAAGAGAGAAAGATAACACTCATAAATATGTATTGACCACTGAAGGAGAGCCAGAGAAGATTAATTGAGCCGACGGCCTTTTTACGCTAAACGGCTCTGTTTTCTACTGTGGAAGAGTTGACAGCATCCCCCCTAAACGGCTCTGTTCTCTACTGTGGAAGAGTTGACAGCATCCCCCCTAAACGGCTCTGTTCTCTAATGTGGAAGAGTTGACAGCATCCCCCTAAACGGCTCTGTTCTCTACTGTGGAAGAGTTGACAGCATCCCCCTAAACGGCTCTGTTCTCTACTGTGGAAGAGTTGACAGCATCCCCCCTAAACGGCTCTGTTCTCTACTGTGGAAGAGTTGACAGCATCCCCCCTAAACGGCTCTGTTCTCTACTGTGGAAGAGTTGACAGCATCCTCCCTACACGGCTCTGTTCTCTACTGTGGAAGAGTTGACAGCATCATCCCCCTAAACGGCTCTGTTCTCTACTGTGGAAGAGTTGACAGCATCCCCCCTAAATGGCTCTGTTCTCTACTGTGGAAGAGTTGACAGCATCCCCCCAAACGGCTCTGTTCTCTACTGTGGAAGAGTTGACAGCATCCCCCCTAAATGGCTCTGTTCTCTACTGTGGAAGAGTTGACAGCATCCCCCCTAAACGGCTCTGTTCTCTACTGTGGAAGAGTTGACAGCATCCCCCCTAAACGGCTCTGTTTTCTACTGTGGAAGAGTTGACAGATTCCACCCTAAACGGCTCTGTTCTCTACTGTGGAAGAGTTGACAGCATCCCCCCTAAACAGCGCTGTTCTCTACTGTGGAAGAGTTGACAGCATCCTCCCTACACGGCTCTGTTCTCTACTGTGGAAGAGTTGACAGCATCCCCCCTAAATGGCTCTGATCTCTACTGTGGAAGAGTTGACAGCATCCCCCCCAAACGGCTCTGTTCTCTACTGTGGAAGAGTTGACAGCTTCCCCCCTAAACGGCTCTGTTCTCTACTGTGGAAGAGTTGACAGCATCCCCCCTAAACGGCTTTGTTTTCTACTGTGGAAGAGTTGACAGCATCCCCCCTAAACGGCTCTGTTCTCTACTGTGGAAGAGTTGACAGCTTCCCCCCTAAACGGCTCTGTTCTCTACTGTGGAAGAGTTGACAGCTAAACGGCTCTGTTCTCCCCCTAAACGGTGCTGTTCTCTACTGTGGAAGAGTTGACAGCATCCCCCCTAAACGGCTTTGTTTTCTACTGTGGAAGAGTTGACAGCATCCCCCTAAACGGCTCTGTTCTCTACTGTGGAAGAGTTGACAGCTTCCCCCTAAACGGCTCTGTTCTCTACTGTGGAAGAGTTGACAGCTTCCCCCTAAACGGCTCTGTTCTCTACTGTGGAAGAGTTGACAGCATCCCCCCAAACGGCTCTGTTCTCTACTGTGGAAGAGTTGACAGCTTCCCCCTAAACGGCTCTGTTCTCTACTGTGGAAGAGTTGACAGCATCCCCCCAAACGGCTCTGTTCTCTACTGTGGAAGAGTTGACAGCTTCCCCCCTAAACGGCTCTGTTCTCTACTGTGGAAGAGTTGACAGCATCCCCCCTAAACGGCTTTGTTTTCTACTGTGGAAGAGTTGACAGCATCCCCCCTAAACGGCTCTGTTCTCTACTGTGGAAGAGTTGACAGCTTCCCCCCTAAACGGCTCTGTTCTCTACTGTGGAAGAGTTGACAGCTTCCCCCCTAAACGGTGCTGTTCTCTACTGTGGAAGAGCAGACAGCGTACCCCCACCTATGTTCTCTAATGTGGAAGAGTTGACAGCAGACCCCCTAAACGGCTCTGTTTAGTTGACAGCGTCTCTTCATTGCGGCCAACCTTAAATGTAAAAATATTGATGTGGCCCTTGAGTCAAAACGATCAGAAAAGTATTCTCACTCTCTGGTTCCCTGACTACCTACCTGTTCCTGCCGTCTGAGTGCTTAGCCTATTCATTTTTTCCAATTTTACAAGTTTCTTCTATCAGGAGCAAATACCTTGTGGTTTACATTTCTCTGGCTGACATTTGACTAAACGATTTACCTGCAAATGTCATGTTCCACGTGGGCTGGGATTGTGGGACATGGGATTGGGGAGAGGAGGGGATTGCGGAGAGGAGGGGATTGGGGAGAGGAGGGGATTGGGGAGAGGAGGGGAGGGGATTGGGGAGAGGAGGGGATTGGGGAGGGGGAGGGGATTGGGGAGAGGAGGGGAGGGGATTGGGGAGAGGAGAGGAGGGGATTGGGGAGAGGAGGGGAGGGGATTGGGGAGAGGAGGGGAGGGGATTGGGGAGAGGAGGGGAGGGGATTGGGGAGAGGGGATTGGGGAGAGGAGGGGAGGGGAAAGAACCTCCAAATCTAAAGGGATTTAGCATAATTTTATTTCAAAATTTATTAAAGAGATATATTTTACACTTTGCCAACCCTAAATTATTGTCTTTAGTTTTTCTCCTCTTAAGTGTCTTTTGCTGCAAATTTGAATAACTGAGGATTTAACCCTTGTGTGGTGTTCATGTTTTTGTTATTGGGGTCTGATGGACCCACAACATTATTTGGTTTTTAAAACAATACAGCCATAACAATTTACATTAATATACTTAATACTTTGTTGTTGACTTATATCAATTACAAGCATTATAGACACCATACATGGTTAATATTTGCCATTTACCTCTGCTAGATCACAGTTATCAATAAAAACACTATTTGTTTTTGTTGTTGTTGATATAATTAAGGTATGGGTGGAATAATCATGTTTTTCTTGAACAAATATAAATGAAACAAGGTCTTCATTACTATAGATGCTAATTGATTTGAACAGAACAAATTGGAAGGACAAATGTTACTGTAACGGTTCTCGTCTGGTGAAGGGGAACCAAAATGCAGCGTGGTATTTTTTAGACATGTTTAATGACGATGAAAAAACACAAACAATACAAAAACAACATAACAGACCGTGAAAAGCTATACAGCCTATCTGGTGACAACAAACACAGAGACAGGAACAATCACCCACGAAATACTCAAAGAAAATGGCTGCCTAAATATGGTTCCCAATCAGAGACAACGATAAACACCAGACTCTGATTGAGAACCACTCCAGACAGCCATAGACTTTGCTAGATAACCCCACTAAGCTACACACCCAACACCCCACAAAACCCCAAGACAAAACACACCACAATAAACCCATGTCACACCCTGGCCTGACCAAATAAATGAAGACAAACACAAATTATTAAGAACCAGGGCGTGACAGTTACATACAGTATTTTAAGGAAATGATAAATGAGCCCCATTGAACACAAATTAAAGTCGGTCTACACACCACATGAGGGACAGAGTTTTACTGTGTATGTGTGTGGCAAATGTATTTATTGCACTTGTTGCATGTGTACTGCGTCTTCCTGTCCTTCTTGGGTCCACACACATCGCAGCGCTTCTTCTTGTTGCTCCCTGCTGCAATCTAGAATGATGAAAACACTTAGTTCAGGAATTTGACTAAGATCTCACTCACTCACGTAATATAGTTACAGCAGGCCAAGATATGAGAGTCAGACACACACACATGCAACAACATCACTCACACTTACTTCCAGTATTGGAGTCGTTGGCTCTGTGGGTCGGGAGGATGGGGCACCAGCATCCTCCTCCTGAATCCTCCTCACGATGCTGCAGAAGACGGGGTCCTTGGGTTGCCTCCTATGGATTTGAGGTCTTACCAATGTCTTGCCCAGCTCCTCGAGAAAGAGCCTTATCCTCTGGAGCTTCTCTCTGTTCCAATCTGGGTTCAACGTCATCCAGATGACAAACGCGTTGTACGCTGAGATGTCCAATATGTTGAAGAATATAACAAGGGGCCAGTGTTGCATTATTCTTTGGCAGCTGTAGCCAGTCACCAGCTTGTCTAAATTGTTCACCCCTCCTTTGTGGCATTGTAATCCATTATGATCTCTGTTTTGTGATGTTCCTGGCCACAGATTCTCCCATCCCTATGCAGCGTACTCATAAGTACCACATTTCTGCTTTTCTTTGGCACATAGGACACTAGGGACGTGTCGGCCGTGAACACAAACTTAGAGGAATTGATAGGCCTGTTCCATGTATTCAACAGCTGAGTTGGGAGCTCTGGCTTGTTTTTTCGTCAGCTTCCTCTTGAGGAACTCCTATCCCAGCTTGTGCGAAGTAAAAAAGTTAGCACGTGTGATGTTGTGGCCACGGAGTCCCTGTGTCACATCCAGGACAACCCACATCCCTTGGTTCTTCTCAGGGGCACCTCCATCTGACTTCCCCGTATACACTTGCAAGTTGCACCCATATGATGAAGCAGCATCACAGGCAGCCTAGATCTTGAATCCATATTTTGTGGGTTTAGACGATATGTACTGCCTGAAGGGGCAGCGGCCCCAGTTCTCTACTAGTTTCTGCACCCCATTAGATCTGAAAACACCAGCAAGGATAAGAACCCCAAAGTATGTATGTAAATGAGTTTGACCAGCCTCGTCAAACGAGGCTACCGGGGAGGTCTCAGCCAGCTCACCAGGCTCTCACGCCTCAGCCGGGTCGTCAGGTTTCTGCGCCTCAGCAGGTTGGCGTCCTGCGGCTGGAGCTGAACGTGCCGCGGAGGGGGTACTGTCACATATGTTCTCTCCGGCGCTCTTGGTCACCATGCTCCCGCGCCTCAGCTGGATCGCCAGGTTCTCACACCTTAGCAGAGGTGACCAGTCCGCTTCTGCTCTCCGGTATCGTCCTCTTGGTCGGCGGCAGGTGCCATGCATCGGGGAGGAGGTACTGGCCTCTAGGTCATCAGGCTGCTCATTATGGAGCACAGCTGTCACCATTGTTATGTGCATAATGACACTCACCTGTACTCCATCACCTCCTTGATTACCTGCCCTTTATATGTCACTCCCTTTGCTTTCTTCACCAGGCGTCATTGTTCTGTTTCATGTCTGTGCGTTGTTCGTGTTTCATGTTTTGTATTACGTTCCGTTTATTGTTTAAATCACTCACTCATTGAACTTGCTTCCCGACTCAGTGCACTTGTTACAAATACTTTATGTCCTGCACATGAGTAACCGCCATCTGCATCAGCCCTGGTTGCATCATTATCACATTGGCAGCCTTGCGGGGGTGGCTCGTTCAATTTCACAATTTAATTTTCCACCTATAATTTGCAAATAAATTCATTAAAAATCCTACAATGTGATTTTCTGGATTTTTTTCTCATTCTGTCTGTCATGGTTGAAGTGTACCTATGATGAAAATTACAGGCCTCTCTCATCTTTTTAAGTGGGAGAACTTGCACAATTGATGGCTGACTAAATACTTTTTTGCCCCACTGTATGTATGTAGGGGGCTGCACAGTGGGCACTCAATGAACATGGGTTATTTTACATGTTCTTCACAGAAAATGAGCCAAGGCCAATGAGTCTCAGCTTGAAAATACAATTCATTGTATCATTTTTCTTTTAGTAAACATTGTAAATGGTTCCCACATACCCGAACACCACACAAGGGTTAAGATGGTGAATGGTCAAGTTGTCCTTGATATACAGATTAGAGAGACCCTCTATACAGAAAACATACTAGCCTAGTGAACTGGTCTAAGATGGATTACTATCATCATTGGCCGTATTTCTTATTGATCTGTGATAAACTAGTCTTGAGTTGGCCACAAAGTCTATAGACCATTGATCCAGGTCTCTGTTTGGTCTTTAGCCCAGTTTTGAGGCATTTAATTTAACCCCATGCAATCGTTAGGTGGATAACGACTTTTTGAATTCAATACAGTGAGTCTCAAAATACACAACCCAGTTGGATATTTCTTTGAATCCCCATTTGCTAAGGCAAATGGGGATTTTCCTGAGGTCTAGCAGTAATAAGAGTTTCTGGAAGTGTGTTTTATCAAACTCGTCAGGTTTTACAGCTTTGAGTGCTGTTAATGATCTAACGCTCCAATGAAAATGTCCTAAGAAGCCGAGAAATAGAAAGCAGGTCGTTTGGAGCAGCTGCTTAAGATAATCATTGGTATTGACTGTGAGATGAGGGGTTTGTTCAGGGCCAGCCTTACACCAGAGGGAGAGATGGTCGAAGAGCCTCTACCCCTCACCTACCCAAACTACAGCCAAGACCACTTTGTGAGTAAATGTCTATAATGATTTTCCCGATGGAACTGTAATTGCTAGCTGGGATACTTTGGGTGAGCAGGGCGAGGATTAGTATGCCAACAGAGAATAAGTAGACTGCTGTTAGATGAAAGCTCTGCTTGTTGCTGAGATTCACTGACTGGCCATTCATTTAGAACTGTTTTGAGTTTATGGTCATACCAGTGTTGAGGATGAATAGGTTGCAATATTCTGGTAGCTTTCCAAAAATTCCCAAGTTTTCCATACATCCCAGTTGGAAGATTCCTGGAATCCAACCTGGACTCAGGGGTAGACGTAACATAGGAAGTGTATATCTGTCTCCCTCCAATTAGTATGATATGTTACTTTTCGTATGGTATGTATTCATTTGTAGATGTCCATCATCCATTCTGTTTATGTTTTAAGAATTACAATTTGTATGATATTTTATGAATTTCAATTTGTACAATATGTTACGAATTTGCAATGTGTATGGTATGTTACAAATTCCAATTTGTTGTGGCTAACGTTAGCGAGGTGGCTAACGCTAACGTTAGCTAGGTGGCTAACGTTAGCTAAGCTAAGGGTTAGGGTTAGTGGTTAAGGTTAGGGTTAGTGGTTAAGGTTAGGGTTAGTGGTTAAGGTTAGGGTTAGTGGTTAAGGTTAGGGTTAGTGGTTAAGGTTAGGGTCAGTGGTTAAGGTTAGGGTCAGTGGTTAAGGTTAGGGTCAGTGGTTAAGGTTAGGGTTAGTGGTTAAGGTTAGGGTCAGTGGTTAAGGTTAGGGTCAGTGGTTAAGGTTAGGGTTAGTGGTTAAGGTTAGGGTCAGTGGTTAAGGTTAGGGTCAGTGGTTAGGGTCAGTGGTTAAGGTTAGGGTCAGTGGTTAAGGTTAGGGTTAGTGGTTCAGGTTAGGGTTAGTGGTTAAGGTTAGGGTTAGTGGTTAAGGTTAGGGTTAGTGGTTAAGGTTAGGGTTAGTGGTTAAGGTTAGGTGGTTAAGGTTAGGGTTAGTGGTTAAGGTTAGGGTTAGTGGTTAAGGTTAGGGTTAGTGGTTAGGTTAGGGTTAGTGGTTAAGTTAGGGTCAGTGGTTAAGGTTAGGGTTAGTGGTTAAGGTTAGGGTTAGTGGTTGGTTAGGGTCAGTGGTTAAGGTTAGGGTTAGTGGTTAAGGTTGGTTAGTGGTTAAGGTTAGGGTTAGTGGTTAAGGTTAGGGTAGTGGTTAAGGTTAGGGTTAGTGGTTAAGGTTAGGGTCAGTGGTTAAGGTTAGGGTCAGTGGTTAGGTTAGGTTAGGGTTAGTGGTTAAGGTTAGGGTTAGTGGTTAAGGTTAGGGTCAGTGGTTAAGGTTAGGGTTAGTGGTTAAGGTTAGGGTTAGTGGTTAAGGTTAGGGTTAGTGGTTAAGGTTAGGTCAGTGGTTAAGGTTAGGGTTAGTGGTTAAGGTTAGGGTTAGTGGTTAAGGTTAGGGTTAGTGGTTAAGGTTAGGTTAGTGGTTAAGGTTAGGGTCAGTGGTTAAGGTTAGGGTTAGTGGTTAAGGTTAGGGCTAGTGGTTAAGGTTAGGGTTAGTGGTTAAGGGGTCAGTGGTTAAGGTTAGGGTTAGTGGTTAAGTTAGGTCAGTGGTTAGGGTTAGTGGTTAAGGTTAGTGGGGTTAGGGTGGTTAGGGTTAGTGGTTAGGTTAGGGTCAGTGGTTAAGGTTTAAGGTTAGGGTAGTGGTTAAGGGGTTAGTGGTTAAGGTTAGGGTCAGTGGTTAAGGTTAGGGTCAGTGGTTAAGGTTAGGGTTAGTGGTTAAGGTTAGGGTCAGTGGTTAAGGTTAGGTTAGGTCAGTGGTTAAGGTTAGGGTTAGTGGTTAGGTTAGGGTTAGTGGTTAAGGTTAGGGTCAGTGGTTAAGGTTAGGGTTAGTGGTTAAGGTTAGGGTTAGTGGTTAAGGTTAGGTTAGTGGTTAAGGTTAGGTCAGTGGTTAAGGTTAGTGGGGTTAGTGGTTAAGGTTAGGGTTGGTTAAGGTTAGGGTTAGTGGTTAAGGTTAGGGTTAGTGGTTAAGGTTAGGGTCAGTGGTTAAGGTTAGGGTTAGTGGTTAGGTTAGGGTTAGTGGTTAAGGTTAGGGTCAGTGGTTGGTTAGGTTAGTGGTTAAGGTTAGGGTTAGTGGTTAAGGTTAGGGTTAGTGGTTAGGTTAGGGTTAGTGGTTAAGGTTAGGGTAGTGGTTAAGGTTAGGGTCAGTGGTTAAGGTTAGGGTCAGTGGTTAAGGTTAGGGTAGTGGTTAAGGTTAGGGTTAGTGGTTAAGGTTAGGGTTAGTGGTTAAGGTTAGGGTCAGTGGTTAAGGATAGGGTCAGTGGTTAAGTTTAGGGTCAGTGGTTAAGGTTAGGGTTCGTGGTTAAGGTTAGGGTCAGTGGTTAAGGTTAGGGTCAGTGGTTAAGGTTAGGTTAGTGGTTAAGGTTAGGGTCAGTGGTTAAGGTTAGGGTTAGTGGTTAAGGTTAGGGTTAGTGGTTAAGGTTAGGGTCAGTGGTTAAGGTTAGGGTCAGTGGTTAAGGTTAGGGTCAGTGGTTAAGGTTAGGGTCAGTGGTTAAGGTTAGGGTTAGTGGTTAAGGTTAGGGTTAGTGGTTAAGGTTAGGGTTAGTGGTTAAGGTTAGGGTTAGTGGGTTAGGGTCAGTGGTTAAGGTTAGGGTCAGTGGTTAAGGTTAGGGTCAGTGGTTAAGGTTAGGGTCAGTGGTTAAGGTTAGGGTCAGTGGTTAAGGGGTCAGTGGTTAAGGTTAGGGTTAGTGGTTAAGGTTAGGGTTAGTGGTTAAGGTTAGGGTTAGTGGTTAAGGTTAGGGTTAGTGGTTAAGGTTAGGGTTAGTGGTTAAGGTTAGGGTCAGTGGTTAAGGTTAGGGTCAGTGGTTAAGGTTAGGGTTAGTGGTTAAGGTTAGGGTTAGTGGTTAAGGTTAGGGTTAGTGGTTAAGGTTAGGGTTAGTGGTTAAGGTTAGGGTTAGTGGTTAAGGTTAGGGTCAGTGGTTAAGGTTAGGGTCAGTGGTTAAGGTTAGGGTCAGTGGTTAAGGTTAGGGTCAGTGGTTAAGGTTAGGGTTAGTGGTTAAGGTTAGGGTCAGTGGTTAAGGTTAGGGTTAGTGGTTAAGGTTAGGGTTAGTGGTTAAGGTTAGGGTTAGTGGTTAAGGTTAGGGTCAGTGGTTAAGGTTAGGGTCAGTGGTTAAGGTTAGGGTTAGTGGTTAAGGTTAGGGTTAGTGGTTAAGGTTAGGGTTAGTGGTTAAGGTTAGGGTCAGTGGTTAAGGTTAGGGTTAGTGGTTAAGGTTAGGGTTAGTGGTTAAGGTTAGGGTCAGTGGTAAATTTGAGCCGGATCCTCCCAGAACAGGATGCGGCACCTCTCAGTTTTGGACTGCTTTGTTCCGGAACCCATTTGTTAGGATCTGGTATCTCTCGTGACATGAAACATTATTTATTTATTATAAAAATTATAATAAAAGCAATCAAGTTAATTCAAGGTGATCTGTAATTCTCCTGACTGCCCCTTAAAAAAACGTAATGTGACAACAAAGCCTGATATTCTAAGAATGTACTTGTGTTGGGCTGGCTTCGGGTTTATGGTTTACGCAACACTGTAGCCTATATAGACCAACGTGTGGCCATTGCTGTGGTGATAGAGTGAAGTGCTGCTGTCTCTCTCACAGAACTAGAATGAGATTCACTTTCTAAGATCTCTCCCTGCTCTGATAGACATGTGCCTGCAACTCTCATCTCTCCAGCGTTGCACTTAATCATTTATTTTCTTATAGAATCATAGCCGTGGGAAGGGTGCTGGAGGTGTCACAGCACCCCTGATACATTTAAATACATTTGTCAAAGTTATAGAATTACTGTTGTCAACCAAAACAGGTATTTTGCGATAATTCAAATTCAAACGCGGGAAAACATGTATCATGCTGAAAGGATAAGACTAATCTGTCTGTAGGTTACCAAATGATCACATTCCAAAGAGACCTATTGAGCAAATAGTAAAACAAGTGAGAGATAAGGTTTTGGGATGACCAGAGAGAAGCAGAAGATCAGAGAGGACCAGAGGGAGGCAGAAGGTCAGAGAGGACCAGAGAGAAGCAGAGGTCAGAGAGGACCAGAGGGAGGCAGAAGGTCAGAGAGGACCAGAGAGAAGCAGAAGATCAGAGAGGACCAGAGGGAGGCAGAAGGTCAGAGAGGACCGGAGAGGGGCAGAAGGTCAGAGAGGACCAGAGGGAGGCAGAAGGTCAGAGAGGACCAGAGGGAGGCAGAAGGTCAGAGAGGACCAGAGGGAGGCAGAAGGTCAGAGAGGACCAGAGGAGGCAGAAGGTCAGAGAGGACCAGCAAGAGGCAGAAGGTCAAAGAGGACCAGAGGGAGGCAGAAGGTCAGAGAGGACCAGAGAGAGGCAGAAGATCAGAGAGGGTCAGATGGAGGCAGAAGGTCAGAGAGGACGGAGAGAGAGGCAAAGGTCAGAGAGGACCAGAGAGAGGCAGAAGGTCAGAGAGGAAATGAGAGAGGCAGAAGGTCAGAGAGGACCAGAGAGAGGCAGAAGGTCAGAGAGGAACAGAGAGAAGCAGAAGGTCAGAGAGGACCAGAGAGAGGCAGAAGGTCAGAGAGGAACAGAGAGAATCAGAAGGTCAGAGAGGATCAGAGAGAATCAGAAGATCAGAGAGGAACAGAGAGAGGCAAAAGGTCAGAGAGGAACAGAGAGAAGCAGAAGGTCAGAGAGGGCCAGAGAGAGGCAGAAGTTCAGAGAGGAACAGAGAGAGGCAGAAGGTCAGAGAGGAACAGAGAGAAGCAGAAGGTCAGAGAGGACCAGAGAGAGGCAGAAGATCAGAGAGGAACAGAGAGAGGCAGAAGGGCAGAGAGGATCAGAGAGAATCAGAAGGTCAGAGAGGAACAGAGAGAGGCAAAAGGTCAGAGAGGACCAGAGAGAAGCAGAAGGTCAGAGAGGACCAGAGAGAGGCAGAAGGTCAGAGAGGCAAGAGAGAATCAGAAGGTCAGAGAGTATCAGAGAAAATCAAAAGGTCAGCGAGGAACAGAGAGAGGCAAAAAGGTCAGAGAGGACCAGAGAGAAGCAGAAGGTCAGAGAGGGCCAGAGAGAGGCAGAAGGTCAGAGAGAGGCAGAAGGTCAGAGAGGACCAGAGAGGGGCAGAAGATCAGAGAGGAACAGAGAGAATCAGAAGGTCCGAGAGGACCAGAGAGAGGCAGAAGATCAGAGAGGAACAGAGAGAATCAGAAGGTCAGAGAGGAACAGAGAGAGGCAGAAGGTCAGAGAGGACCAGAGAGTGGCAGAAGATCAGAGAGGAACAGAGAGAATCAGAAGGTCACAGAGGATCAGAGAGAATCAGAAGATCAGAGAGGAACAGAGAGAGGCAAAAGGTCAGAGAGGAACAGAGAGAAGCAGAAGGTCAGAGAGGGCCAGAGAGAGGCAGAAGGTCAGAGAGGAACAGAGAGAGGCAGAAGGTCAGAGAGGAACAGAGAGAAGCAGAAGGTCAGAGAGGACCAGAGAGAGGCAGAAGATCAGAGAGGAACAGAGAGAATCAGAAGGTCAGAGAGGATCAGAGAGAATCAGAAGGTCAGAGAGGACCAGAGGGAGGCAGAAGGTCAGAGAGGACCAGAGAGAAGCAGAAGGTCAGAGAGGGCCAGAGAGAGGCAGAAGGTCAGAGAGGACCAGAGAGAAGCAGAAGGTCAGAGAGGGCCAGAGAGAGGCAGAAGGTCAGAGAGAGGCAGAAGGTCAGAGAGGACCAGAGAGGGGCAGAAGATCAGAGAGGAACAGAGAGAATCAGAAGGTCAGAGAGGACCAGAGAGAGGCAGAAGCTCAGAGAGGAACAGAGAGAATCAGAAGGTCAGAGAGGAACAGAGAGAGGCAGAAGGTCAGAGAGGACCAGAGAGTGGCAGAAGATCAGAGAGGAACAGAGAGAATCAGAAGGTCACAGAGGATCAGAGAGAGGCAGAAGCTCAGAGAGGAACAGAGAGAATCAGAAGGTCAGAGAGGATCAGAGAGAATCAGAAGGTCAGAGAGGACCAGAGGGAGGCAGAAGGTCAGAGAGGACCAGAGAGAAGCAGAAGGTCAGAGAGGGCCAGAGAGAGGCAGAAGGTCAGAGAGGACCAGAGAGAAGCAGAAGGTCAGAGAGGGCCAGAGAGAGGCAGAAGGTCAGAGAGAGGCAGAAGGTCAGAGAGGACCAGAGAGGGGCAGAAGATCAGAGAGGAACAGAGAGAATCAGAAGGTCAGAGAGGACCAGAGAGAGGCAGAAGCTCAGAGAGGAACAGAGAGAATCAGAAGGTCAGAGAGGAACAGAGAGAGGCAGAAGGTCAGAGAGGACCAGAGAGTGGCAGAAGATCAGAGAGGAACAGAGAGAATCAGAAGGTCACAGAGGATCAGAGAGAGGCAGAAGCTCAGAGAGGAACAGAGAGAATCAGAAGGTCAGAGAGGATCAGAGAGAATCAGAAGGTCAGAGAGGACCAGAGAGAATCAGAAGGTCAGAGAGTATCAGAGAGAATCAGAAGGTCAGAGAGGAACAGAGAGAGGCAAAAGGTCAGAGAGGACCAGAGAGAAGCAGAAGGTCAGAGAGGGCCAGAGAGAGGCAGAAGGTCAGAGAGAGGCAGAAGGTCAGAGAGGACCAGAGAGGGGCAGAAGATCAGAGAGGAACAGAGAGAATCAGAAGGTCAGAGAGGACCAGAGAGAGGCAGAAGCTCAGAGAGGAACAGAGAGAATCAGAAGGTCAGAGAGGAACAGAGAGAGGCAGAAGGTCAGAGAGGACCAGAGAGTGGCAGAAGATCAGAGAGGAACAGAGAGAATCAGAAGGTCACAGAGGATCAGAGAGAGGCAGAAGCTCAGAGAGGAACAGAGAGAATCAGAAGGTCAGAGAGGATCAGAGAGAATCAGAAGGTCAGAGAGGACCAGAGGGAGGCAGAAGGTCAGAGAGGACCAGAGGGAGGCAGAAGGTCAGAGAGGACCAGAGGGAGGCAGAAGGTCAGAGAGGACCAGAGGGAGGCAGAAGGTCAGAGAGGAACAGAGAGAGGCAGAAGGTCAGAGAGGACCAGAGAGAGGCAGAAGCTCAGAGAGGAACAGAGAGAATCAGAAGGTCAGAGAGGATCAGAGAGAATCAGAAGGTCAGAGAGGATCAGAGAGTTGCCGATTCTTCATACTGTATGCAGAGCCATGGAGGTTTTTCACGGCCAGGCGGGACTGTAGTTTATTGGCAGCGCCTCCAACAGACATTTAACTCAGCCTCACAGGGCCCTGGTACACCTCCCAGATCACAGAGAACAGAGAGCAAACACCTGCAGAACTTACAACTTCTACTCGGGCCTTACGTATTGATTTCTCCTGTATTTTCTCAGCTCATTCTCAGCCTAGGTCTCGGGGAGGAGGGGAGACTAAGGGGGTTGGCTGGAGCTAACGAGGCCCTGGACGAGACTAATCCAAGAGGGGGATAAAAATTGAAAGCCAATTTGGAGCCAATAACACAGAAGATTCTTCATGACATGAGAGCAGTGTTGGTCTGTGGGGAGCAAGGGAGCTCAAGCTCAGCCACTGCGGAGAGGAGATGAGAGGAGAGGAGATGAGAGTCTGAGATGCTGGGAGAGAGCCATGAAAAAATCAGAGCGGTGGATCGATAGAAACACATTAGAGTCTGGAGGAGTTGGGCCTGTTGTTCCCACACCCCACCACACTCCTCCCTCTTTCCTTTCTTCTGCTCACCCCTCTACTTCCTCACCTCCCCCTCCCCCTCTCTTCCTCCCCCACCCTGTGTCGTTCTCCCCTCGCCTCCTGAGAGGTCTAATCACCCAGGCACCTGGTCCTGACAGCCGTGGGCCTCCAGTCCTCATCAGCAGTATGAGAGACCATGGTGGATTGGGTTTGCGCAGCCAGCTGCGGTTGAGCTGGAGGAGAGGGGATCATTGAGATGACATCGCTCAAAAACAGCACAACATAGTGTCTGGTGTGTGTGGCGATGTCATGTCTCCGCACCTGTGGCCCGACAGACTCTCTAGACTGCACCTAAGAGACAGGTATGACTGATGTGATGCTTTGAATCAACAGACATGATGTGAAGGACTATATGCCTCTGAGCTGTGTGTGTTCCTGCATTAGTGTGTGTGTTGTGGGCTAAAAGGAGGCCATTTCAGACTCTGTACAAGTTTAGGTACAAGGAGGAAAATCAATGGTTTCATTTGTCTATAAATAGGGAGGGGGGATATCATGACCTGATTTCTCTCATACTGCGTGTGTTTGTGTGTGTGTTTGTGTGCTTGCGTGCATGTGTGTGCTTGTGCAAGTGTATGTGTGGGGTACAACATTGTGTTAATGAGGAGAGCCAAAGGTGGGGCATATGATTGATTGGACATGGACTTATGGTTTAAAAGACACAGGGACCTATGAGTTAAAAGACATAGGGACCTATGGGTTAAAAAACACAGTGACTTATGGGTTAAATGACACAGGGACTTATGGGTTCAAGGACTCAGGGACCTATGGGTTAAAAGACACAGGGAAATATGGGTTAAAAGACACAGTGATTTATGGGTTAAAAGACACAGGGACAAATGGGTTAAAAGACACAGGGACTTATGGGTTAAAAGACACAGGGACTTATGGGTTAAACGACACAGGGACCTATGGGTTAAAAGACACAGGGACCTATGGGTTAAAAGACACAGGGACTTATGGGTTAAAAGACACAGGAACCTATGGGTTAAAAGACACAGGGACTTATGGGTTAAAAGACACAGGGACCTATGGGTTAAAAGACACAGGGACATATGGGTTAAAAGACACAGGGACCTATGGGTTAAAAAGACACAGGGACCTATGGGTTAAAAGACACAGGGACCTATGGGTTAAAAGACACAGGGACCTATGGGTTAAAAGACACAGGGACCTACGGGTTAAAAGACACATGGACCTATGGGTTAAAAGACACAGGGACCTATGGGTTAAAAGACACAGGGACCTATGGGTTAAAAGACACAGGGACCTATGGGTTAAAAGACACAGGGACCTATGGATTAAAAGACACAGGGACCAATGGGTTAAAAGACACAGGAACCTATGGGTTAAAAGACACAGGGACTTATGGGTTAAAAGACACAGGGACCTATGGGTTAAAAGACACAGGGACATATGGGTTAAAAGACACAGGGACCTATGGGTTAAAAAGACACAGGGACCTATGGGTTAAAAAGACACAGGGACCTATGGGTTAAAAGACACAGGGACCTATGGGTTAAAAGACACAGGGACCTACGGGTTAAAAGACACATGGACCTATGGGTTAAAAGACACAGGGACCTATGGGTTAAAAGACACAGGGACCTATGGGTTAAAAGACACAGGGACCTATGGGTTAAAAGACACAGGGACTTATGGGTTAAAAGACACAGGAACCTATGGGTTAAAAGACACAGGGACTTATGGGTTAAAAGACACAGGGACCTATGGGTTAAAAGACACAGGGACATATGGGTTAAAAGACACAGGGACCTATGGGTTAAAAAGACACAGGGACCTATGGGTTAAAAAGACACAGGGACCTATGGGTTAAAAGACACAGGGACCTATGGGTTAAAAGACACAGGGACCTACGGGTTAAAAGACACATGGACCTATGGGTTAAAAGACACAGGGACCTATGGGTTAAAAGACACAGGGACCTATGGGTTAAAAGACACAGGGACCTATGGGTTAAAAGACACAGGGACCTATGGATTAAAAGACACAGGGACCAATGGGTTAAAAGACACAGGAACCTATGGGTTAAAAGACACAGGGACTTATGGGTTAAAAGACACAGGGACCTATGGGTTAAAAGACACAGGGACATATGGGTTAAAAGACACAGGGACCTATGGGTTAAAAGACACAGGGACCTATGGGTTAAAAGACACAGGGACCTATGGGTTAAAAGACACAGGGACCTATGGGTTAAAAGACACAGGGACCTACGGGTTAAAAGACACATGGACCTATGGGTTAAAAGACACAGGGACCTATGGGTTAAAAGACACAGGGACCTATGGGTTAAAAGACACAGGGACCTATGGGTTAAAAGACACAGGGACCTATGGGTTAAAAAGACACAGGGACCAATGGGTTAAAAGACACAGGGACCTATGGGTTAAAAGACACAGGGACCTATGGGTTAGAAGACACAGGGACCTATGGGTTAAAAGACACAGGGACCTATGGGTTAAAAGACACAGGGACCTATGGGTTAGAAGACACAGGGACCAATGGGTTAAAAGACACAGGGACATATAGGTTAAAAGACACAGGGACCTATGGGTTAAAAGACACAGGGACCTATGGGTTAAAAGACACAGGGACCTATATGTTAAAAGACACAGGGACCTATGGGTTAAAAGACACAGGGACCTATGGGTTAAAAGACACAGGGACCTATGGGTTAAAAGACACAGGGACCTATGGGTTAAAAGACACAGGGACCTATGGGTTAAAAGACACAGGGACCTATGGGTTAAAAGACACAGGGACCTATGGGTTAAAAGACACAGGGACCTATGGGTTAAAAGACACAGGGACCTATGGGTTAAAAGACACAGGGACCTATGGGTTAAAAGACACAGGGATCTATGGGTTAAAAAGACACAGGGACCTATGGGTTAAAAGACACAGGGACATATGGGTTAAAAGACACAGTGATTTATGGGTTAAAAGACACAGGGACAAATGGGTTAAAAGACACAGGGACTTATGGGTTAAAAGACACAGGGACTTATGGGTTAAACGACACAGGACCTATGGGTTAAAAGACACAGGGACCTATGGGTTAAAAGACACAGGGACTTATGGGTTAAAAGACACAGGAACCTATGGGTTAAAAGACACAGGGACTTATGGGTTAAAAGACACAGGGACCTATGGGTTAAAAGACACAGGGACATATGGGTTAAAAGACACAGGGACCTATGGGTTAAAAAGACACAGGGACCTATGGGTTAAAAGACACAGGGACCTATGGGTTAAGAGACACAGGGACCTATGGGTTAAAAGACACAGGGACCTACGGGTTAAAAGACACATGGACCTATGGGTTAAAAGACACAGGGACCTATGGGTTAAAAGACACAGGGACCTATGGGTTAAAAGACACAGGGACCTATGGGTTAAAAGACACAGGGACCTATGGATTAAAAGACACAGGGACCAATGGGTTAAAAGACACAGGAACCTATGGGTTAAAAGACACAGGGACTTATGGGTTAAAAGACACAGGGACATATGGGTTAAAAGACACAGGGACCTATGGGTTAAAAAGACACAGGGACCTATGGGTTAAAAAGACACAGGGACCTATGGGTTAAAAGACACAGGGACCTATGTGTTAAAAGACACAGGGACCTACGGGTTAAAAGACACAGGGACCTACGGGTTAAAAGACACATGGACCTATGGGTTAAAAGACACAGGGACCTATGGGTTAAAAGACACAGGGACCTATGGGTTAAAAGACACAGGGACCTATGGGTTAAAAGACACAGGACCTATGGATTAAAAGACACAGGGACCAATGGGTTAAAAGACACAGGGACCTATGGGTTAAAAGACACAGGGACCTATGGGTTAGAAGACACAGGGACCTATGGGTTAAAAGACACAGGACCTATGGGTTAAAAGACACAGGGACCTATGGGTTAGAAGACACAGGGACCAATGGGTTAAAAGACACAGGGACATATAGGTTAAAAGACACAGGGACCTATGGGTTAAAAGACACAGGGACCTATGGGTTAAAAGACACAGGGACCTATATGTTAAAAGACACAGGGACCTATGGGTTAAAAGACACAGGGACCTATGGGTTAAAAGACACAGGGACCTATGGGTTAAAAGACACAGGGACCTATGGGTTAAAAGACACAGGGACCTATGGGTTAAAAGACACAGGGACCTATGGGTTAAAAGACACAGGGACCTATGGGTTAAAAGACACAGGGACCTATGGGTTAAAAGACACAGGGACCTATGGGTTAAAAGACACAGGGACCTATGGGTTAAAAGACACAGGGACCTATGGGTTAAAAAGACACAGGGACCTATGGGTTAAAAGACACAGGGACCTATGGGTTAAAAGACACAGGGACCTATGGGTTAAAAAGACACAGGGACCTATGGGTTAAAAAGACACAGGGACCTATGGGTTAAAAAGACACAGGTACTTATGGGTTAAAAGACACAGGGACCTATGGGTTAAAAGACACAGGGACCTATGGGTTAAAAGACACAGGGACCTATGGGTTAAAAAGACACAGGGACCTATGGGTTAAAAGACACAGGGACCTATGGGTTAAAAGACAGAGCGACCTATGGGTTAAAAGACACAGGGACCTATGGGTTAAAAGACACAGGGACCTATGGGTTAAAAGACACAGGGACCTATGGGTTAAAAGACACAGGGACCTATGGGTTAAAAGACACGGGGACCTATTGGTTAAAAAGACACAGGGACCTATGGGTTAAAAAGACACAGGGACCTATGGGTTAAAAGACACAGGGACCTATGGGTTAAAAGACACAGGGACCTATGGGTTAAAAGACACAGGGACCTATGGGTTAAAAGACACAGGGACCTATGGGTTAAAAGACACAGGGACCTATGGGTTAAAAGACACAGGGACCTAATGGTTAAAAAGACACAGGGACCTATGGGTTAGAAGACACAGGGACCTATGGGTTAAAAGACACAGGGACCTATGGGTTAAAGGACACAGGGACCTATGGGTTAGAAGACACAGGGACCTATGGGTTAAAAGACACAGGGACCTATGGGTTAAAAGACACAGGGACCTATGGGTTAAAAGACACCGGGACCTATGGGTTAAAAGACACAGGAACCTATGGGTTAAAAGACACAGGGACCTGTGGGTTAAAAGACACAGGGACCTATGGGTTAAAAGACACAGGGACCTATGGGTTAAAAGACACAGGGACCTATGGGTTAACAGACACAGGGACCTATGGGTTAAAAGACACAGGGACCTATGGGTTAAAAGACACAGGGACCTATGGGTTAAAAGACACAGGGACCTATGGGTTAAAAGACACAGGGACCTATGGGTTAAAAGACACAGGGACCCATGGGCAGGATTGGGAAGTAACAGATTACATGTAATACATTATATGTAACAGATTACAAAAATGGTAACTGTCATCCGTTACGTTACCAGCTAAAATATTGCAATCAGATTACAGATACTTTTAGAAAACTAGAAAAAAAAAAACTTCTCTGTTTTCTCAAAGACATTCAAATCAGCATTGAGGGAAGAAAGTTTAAGTTTGTTCCACCTGAGAGAGTCTGGCCACAAGTCAGAGACCACTATGATCAAATCAAATCAAATCAAATTTATTTATATAGCCCTTCGTACATCAGCTGATATCTCAAAGTGCTGTACAGAAACCCAGCCTAAAACCCCAAACAGCAAGCAATGCAGGTGTAGAAGCACGGTGGCTAGGAAAACTCCCTAGAAAAGCCAAAACCTAGGAAGAAACCTAGAGAGGAACCAGGCTATGGGTGGCCAGTCCTCTTCTGGCTGTGCCGGGTAGAGATTATAACAGAACATGGCCAAGATGTTCAAATGTTCATAAATGACCAGCATGGTCGAATAATAATAAGGCAGAACAGTTGAAACTGGAGCAGCAGCACGGCCAGGTGGACTGGGGACAGCAAGGAGTCATCATGTCAAGTAGTCCTGGGGCATGGTCCTAGGGCCGCGGTTCAGTTGAAACTGGAGCAGCAGCACGGCCAGGTGGACTGGGGACAGCAAGGAGTCATCATGTCAGGTAGTCCTGGGGCATGGTCCTAGGGCTCAGGTCCTCCGAGAGAGAGAGAAGGAGAGAATTAGAGAACGCACACTTAGATTCACACAGGACACCGAATTGGACAGGAGAAGTACTCCAGATATAACAAACTGACCCCAGCCCCCCGACACATAAACTACTGCAGCATAAATACTGGAGGCTGAGACAGGAGGGGTCAGGAGACACTGTGGCCCCACCCGAGGACACCCCGGACAGGGCCAAACAGGAAGGATATAACCCCACCCACTATGCCAAAGCACAGCCCCCACACCACTGGAGGGATATCTTCAACCACCAACTTACCATCCTGAGACAAAGCTGAGTATAGCCCGCAAAGATCTCCGCCACGGCACAACCCAAGGGGGGCGCCAACCCAGACAGGATGACCACATCAGTGAATCAACCCACTCAGGTGACGCCCCCTCCAGGGACGGCATGAGAGAGCCCCAGCAAGCCAGTGACTCAGCCCCTGTAATAGGGTTAGAGGCAGAGAATCCCAGTGGAAAGAGGGGAACCGGCCAGGCAGAGACAGCAAGGGTGGTTCGTTGCTCCAGAGCCTTTCCGTTCACCTTCCCACTCCTGGGCCAGACTACACTCAATCATATGACCCACTGAAGAGATGAGTCTTCAGTAAAGACTTAAAGGTTGAGACCGAGTTTGCGTCTCTGACATGGGTAGGCAGACCGTTCCATAAAAATGGAGCTCTATAGGAGAAAGCCCTGCCTCCAGCTGTTTGCTTAGAAATTCTAGGGACAATTAGGAGGCCTGCGTCTTGTGACCGTAGCGTACGTGTAGGTATGTACGGCAGGACCAAATCAGAGAGATAGGTAGGAGCAAGCCCATGCAATGCTTTGTAGGTTAGCAGTAAAACCTTGAAATCAGCCCTTGCTTTGACAGGAAGCCAGTGTAGGGAGGCTAGCACTGGAGTAATATGATCAAATTTTTTGGTTCTAGTCAGGGTTCTAGCAGCCGTATTTAGCACTAACTGAAGTTTATTTAGTGCTTTATCCGGGTAGCCGGAAAGTAGAGCATTGCAGTAGTCTAACCTAGAAGTGACAAAAGCATGGATTAATTTTTCTGCATCATTTTTGGACAGAAAGTTTCTGATTTTTGCAATGTTATGTAGATGGAAAAAAGCTGTCCTTGAAATGGTCTTGATATGTTCTTCAAAAGAGAGATCAGGGTCCAGAGTAACGCCGAGGTCCTTCACAGTTTTATTTGAGATGACTGTACAACCATTAAGATTAATTGTCAGATTCAACAGAAGATCTCTTTGTTTCTTGGGACCTAGAACAAGCATCTCTGTTTTATCCGAGTTTAAAAGTAGAAAGTTTGCTGCCATCCAATTCCTTATGTCTGAAACACATGCTTCTAGCGAGGGCAATTTTGGGGCTTCACCATGTTTCATTGAAATGTACAGCTGTGTATCATCCGCATAGCAGTGAAAGTTAACATTATGTTTTCGAATAACATCCCCAAGAGGTAAAATATATAGTGAAAACAACAGCGGTCCTAAAACGGAACCTTGAGGAACACCGAAATTTACAGTTGATTTGTCAGAGGACAAACCATCCACAGAGACAAACTGATATCTTTCCGACAGATAAGATCTAAACCAGGCCAGAACTTGTCCGTGTAGACCAATTTGGGTTTCCAATCTCTCCAAAAGAATGTGGTGATCGATGGTATCAAAAGCAGCACTAAGGTCTAGGAGCACGAGGACAGATGCAGAGCTCCTCGGTCCGATGCCATTAAAATGTCATTTACCACCTTCACAAGTGCCGTCTCAGTGCTATGATGGGGTCTAAAACCAGACTGAAGCATTTCATATACATTGTTTGTCTTCAGAAAGGCAGTGAGTTGCTGAGCAACAGCCTTTTCTAAGATTTTTGAGAGGAATGGAAGATTCGATATAGGCCGATAGTTTTTTATATTTTCTGGGTCAAGGTTTGGCTTTTTCAAGAGAGGCTTTATTACTGCCACTTTTAGTGAGTTTGGTACACATCCGGTGGATAGAGAGCCGTTTATTATGTTCAACATAGGAGGGCCAAGCACAGGAAGCAGCTCTTTCAGTAGTTTAGTTGGAATAGGGTCCAGTAAGCAGCTTGAAGGTTTAGAGGCCATGATTATTTTCATCATTGTGTCAAGAGATATAGTACTAAAACACTTGAGCGTCTCTCTTGATCCTAGGTCCACGCAGAGTTGTGCAGACTCAGGACAACTGAGCTTTGAAGGAATACGCAGATTTAAGGAGGAGTCTGTAATTTGCTTTCTAATAATCATAATTTTTTCCTCAAAGAAGTTCATGAATTTATCACTGCTAAAGTGAAAGTCATCCCTCTTGGGGAATGCTGCTTTTTAGTTAGCTTTGCGACCGTATCAAAAAGGAATTTTGGATTGTTCTTATTGTCCTCAATTAAGTTAGAAAAATAGGATGATCGAGCAGCAGTAAGGGCTCTTCGGTACTGCACGGTACTGTCTTTCCAAGCTAGACGGAAGACTTCCAGTTTGGTGTGGCGCCATTTCCGTTCCAATTTTCTGGAAGCTTGCTTCAGAGCTCGGGTATTTTCTGTGTACCAGGGAGCTAGTTTCTTATGAGAAATGTTTTGATGACACACCAAATGTGTTTGATGGATTGTGGGAAAAGAGCAGGAATATGCTTTTGTAGGCTACAGTCCAAGCTTTGTCTTCCAATGATATGACTGCTGTCGGCATCCAAAGATTATCCAACTTGAATAAACGCTTGGCGGTAAGGATGACAGCAGCGGTTTAGTCAACGGTGGATGACAGCAGCGGTTTAGTCAGCGGTGATACATTACATTTACATTTAAGTCATTTAGCAGACGCTCTTATCCAGAGCGACTTACAAATTGGGTATCACTTATTATTGTTATCTACATTAAGGATGACAGCTTATTATTGCGGTTTAGGATCAACGGTGATACGGGTATCACTTATTATTGTTAT
>NW_027016775.1:0-41965 GCF_036934945.1 Oncorhynchus masou masou
GGGAGTGTAAATTTAGATTAGTGGTGGTGTATGGGCCACAGGTGGTGGCAGACAGGAAGGAGATGGTGGACTGTCTGACGCCCCTGAGTGTTACAAATAGGAAATTAGTGATGGGGGGATTTTAATACAGATTTAGGAAGAGGGGGGATAACAGTGCAGGCGCCATTGCTAGGCTAATGGCTTGCCATGGTCTGGTAGATGGTGGTATGCACACTACTCCGAAAATGGACGGTCCTACATGGCGTAACTCCAGGGGGGTTGAGCGGAGGCTCGATTATATTTTTGTACCCAGGTCTTTGGGAAAGTTGTCTGGGCGGCTGTTGCCTGTTTTCTTTTCAGATCACGACGGGGTGCTCCTGCAGGTGGGGTCGTCGGTCTGCCTCTTTGGTAAGGGGTACTGGAAGCTAGATCGGGATGTGCTGGAGGAGCAGGCTTTTGTTGACGGGTTTTATGTTTTCTTTAGGAGGCTTGAGGGTCTCCGGTCCATGTGCGAGGGGGTGTTAGAGTGGTGGGAATTAGTTAAGGTGAGGATTAGGGCTTTTATAATAGGGTATTGCAAGAGGAAAAAAGGGAGGAGAGGAGGGAGGTGGATCGTATCCAAAGGTTAATTGAACTCGAATACGAGGCAGGCAACCTCGGCGGGTCGTTTGACTGGGAGAGATCCTCAACCCTAAAGGCGCAGCTCAGGGAGTTGCAGGAGCGGAAGGCTCGAGCTTTCCTGGAGCGTGCGCATAGCGGCTTTCTAGAACATAATGAGACTTGTTCTGCTATGTTCTTTAAGTTGGTTAGGGCAAGACAGAGTAGGAAGGTAATGCATGGTGTTAGGGAAGAAAATGGTAGTATAGTTAGAGAACCAGAGGATATGGTCAGGGTGACAACTGATCATTTCCAAGGTTTATTTAAGGAAAGGGAAATAGATGTAGAGCAGGGAAATGTGTTTTTAGAACTCTTGTCCAGGCAGTTGCCGGAGGACATTAGAGAAGTGATGGAGGCCCAGATTTCACTAGAAGAGGTTGAGAGCGCTCTTAGGAGGATGGGAAAAGGGAAGGTGCCTGGGATGGATGGGCTGCCGGCTGAGTTTTATCTCAAGTTTTGGGGTATACTTGGACCAGTGGTCCTCGAAGTCTTGAAGGCCATCCTTGAGACGGGGGTCCCGGGGGGATCAATGGCTGTTGGTGTGCTGTCACTTTTATATAAGAAGGGGAAGTAACTGACCTTGGCAACTGGCGGCCGTTGACCATGCTGTGTGTAGATTACAAGCTACTTGCAAAGGTTTTAGCAGACCGGTTGCGACAGCCCTTCCCTACGTCGTTCATGAGGATCAGACGTGCGGGGTAGAGGGCCGCTCTATTAGATGGAACCTACAGTTAATCAGGGACTCCATCGCTTGGGTTGAAGATAGAGGACTGCCTTTTATGGTAGCAGCGCTAGATCAGGCGAAAGCCTTTGATCTCGTGAATAGATCCTTTTTATTCAGAGTGTTAGGTCGATTAGGATTTGGGGAGAAGTTTATAGGATGGATTCGTACATTATATGTCGGAGCGGGGTGCCGAGTTAGTGTAAATAGTCACTTGGGTGACGTTTTTGACCTCTCGTCTGGGGTCAGGCAGGGGTGCCCACTCTCGGCTCTCCTCTTCGTTCTGTACATGGAGCCTCTGGGGGCTGCCATTAGGGCAGACACAGGGGTGGAAGGTCTGCTGATCCCTGGAAGTGGTGGACTGCGTGTTAAGATGACGCAGTACGCCGACGACACTTCCTTGTTGTTGTGCAAGGACTCGTGCCTGACAAGGTCCCTTGCCATCTTTAGGGATTTCACTCGAGCGTCGGGAGCAGTTCTGAACCATGCAAAGTCTTCCGTCAAGTTTTTCGGAAGATGGCGCGGTAGAACGGATGTGCCTGGGGGGTTATCTCTCTGTGAGGGGGCCCTGAGGATTCTCGGGGTCCATTTTGAGACCTCCGGCTCTGCGACGCTAAACTGGAACATGTGTATTGCAGTGGTACAGAGGAAGCTAGCAATGTGGAAAGCTAGGTATTTGTCTTTTATGGGCAAAGTCCTGGTCCTAAAGATGGATGTGTTGCCGTCGCTTTTGTATTTGGCATACATCTACCCATTGCCGGTTTGTCTGAGAAGGCCTCTAGTGAAGCTTGTGTTTCAGTTTATGTGGAGTGGCAGGTATGAGTGGGTCGCCAGGGCACGTATGATCTGTCCCATCGGGGAGGGAGGTAGGGGGTACCACATTTCCCCCTCAAGCTGGACACAATTTTTGTTTCTTTCTTGTTAACGGAGCTTGCTCAGCCAGTGATACACCCGTCCGGTTACTTCCTGCGGGTGTTTTTCTCGTATCAGGCGAGAAGCATAATGGTGTGGTCTAACACGGGTCCTCGGGCGGAACAGCTGCCGTGGCACTTTGGTCATGCGGCCAAGTGGCTGCGTGCGCACCCTGAGGTTGAAGTTGCTCGAGTAGGTTTAGATCATAGGCACCTGTACGAGGAGGTCAGAAAGGCAGAGAGTCGGGCGCCTGTAGTAGGCATCTCGGAAGCGGTCTGGGAGGGAGTGCAGGTGCGGGGTCTGGACAACTGGCTCAAGGACCTGAATTGGTTGAGCCTTCATAAGTGTTTGCCGGTACGTTCCATCTTGTACCGGTTTAGTTTAGTGCAATCCCCCACCTGTCCAAGATCCTCTTGTGGCAGGGAGGAGACTGTGCGTCATGTCTTTTGGGACTGTGCCTTAGCCGGAGTAGTATGGGCTAGGGCACGGGTGTTGTTAGGTTTGGTAAAGGGGGATTTTGTATTGACGTGGGCCAGGTTAGAGAGGGGTGTAGGGAGAGTGAGAGGGACGGATAGGGACAGGTTTCTGCTCTGGCTTCTCATGAGTCTCTTTAAACGGGGGCTGTGGGAAGCCAGGCAGAACATGGTGAAGACAGGGAGAGATTGGGGGTGGAAGGGATAGTGAGGAGAGTGGAAGGAGATTTGAGGGGGAGGATGAAGAGGGAGGAGAGGAAGTGGGGGCAGCATGCTGCTCGGGAGAGGTGGAAGGGGGGTTTAGGGCTGGGTGTTATTTAGATTTGTAAGAGGATAGATTAGGGACGGGGAGATAGGGAAAGGTGTTTTGTAGGGTAACGGGGAGGGAAGATGCTCCCCTGAGGTTTTGTTTGGGGTTTATGTTTATTTTAATTTAATTAGTTTAATTAAAAATATCTTTATTTGTGTATGTATGTAAATTATGATTTGTAAAGAATGAATGGTACTGAAGATAATAAATTATTTTTATAAAAACCAGTCAGGCTGTATTAGGTTTCGTTCTGTTTGTTGTTTTTTTTGTATTTATGTAGTTATTCGTGTTTAGTTCGTTCGTTTGTCTTCATTAATAAACATGAGTAACTTACACGCTGCATTTCGGTCCGACTCTCCTTCAACAACAAAAGAACGTCGTTACAGAATCACCCACCAAACACGGACCGAGCAGCGTGTCAACAGGCAGGAGCAGCGCAAAGAGGAGCCGCGTTTTAAGGATTTCTGGACATGGGAGGAAATTCTGGACGGAAGAGGACCCTGGGCTAAACCAGAAGAGTGTAGCCGCCCTAAAGCGCAGCAGGCGAAGAGTAAACAGGAGCAGCGTGTTAACAGGCAGCGACAGCTGGAGCAGCAAAGGGAGGAGGAATTATTCGGTGAATGGACATGGGAAGCCGAACTGGATGGAGAAGGACCCTGGGCTCAGCCTGGTGAATATCGCCGCCCCAAGGAGGAATTAGAAGCGGCTAAAGCGGAGAGGCGCAAGTATGAGGAGGCAGCACGGCGACTTGGATGGAAGCCCGAAAAGCAGCCCCAAAATTTTTTTGGGGGGGTGGCTATCAGGGAGTATGGCTGCGTCAGGTAAGAGACCTGCGCAATCTCCCTGTGCGTACCGGAGGGCTAGAGAGACCGGGCAGGCACCGTGTTATGCAGTGGTGCGCACGGTGTCCCCAGTGCGGGTGAAATAGCCCGGTGCGGTATATTTCAGCTCCGCGTATCGGCCGGGCTAGATTGAGCGTCGAGCCTAATGCTATGAAGCCGGCTCTACGCATCCGGTCTCCAGTGCGTCTCCTTGGGCCGGTTTTCATGGCACCAGCCTTGCGCTCTGTGTCTCCGGTTCACCTACATAGCCCAGTGCGGGCTATTTCTCCTCACAGCACTGGCAGGGCAACCGAGAGTATTCAACCAGGTAAGGTTGGGCAGGCTCGGTGCTCAAGAGCTCCAGTGCGCCTGCACGGTTCGGTCTATCCAGAACCACCTCCACACCCCAGCCCTCCAGTAGCAGCTCCCCGCACTAGGCTTCCTGTGCGTGTCCTCGGCCAAATACCACCAGTGCCAGCACCACGCATCAGGCCTTCAGTGCGCCTCGCCTGTTCAGCGCAGCCAGCGCTTTCTCCCTCTCCTGCGCTGTCGGAGTCTCCCGTCTGTTCAGCGGTTCTAGAGCCTTCCTCCTCTACAGCGCTGCCGGAGCCTCCTGTCTGTATACAGCAGCCTGAGCTGCTAGTCTGCATGGAGCAGCTAGTCTGCATGGAGCAGCCAGAGCTGTCAGTTTGCATAGAGCAGCCTGAGCTGCTAGTCTGCATGGAGCAGCTAGTCTGCATGGAGCAGCCAGATCTGCCAGTCAGCCAGACTCTTCGAGTCAGCCAGACTCTTCCAGTCAGCCAGACTCTTCCAGATCTGCCAGTCAACCAGACTCTTCCAGATCTTCCAGTCAGCCAGACTCTTCCAGATCTGCCAGTCAACCAGACTCTTCCAGATCTGCCAGTCAGCCAGACTCTTCCAGTCAGCCAGACTCTTCCAGTCAGCCAGACTCTTCCAGATCTGCCAGTCGACCAGACTCTTCCAGATCTGCCAGTCAACCAGACTCTTCCAGATCTGCCAGTCAGCCAGACTCTTCCAGATTTGCCAGTCAACCAGACTCTTCCAGATCTGCCAGTCAACCAGACTCTTCCAGATCTGCCAGTCAACCAGACCCTTCCAGATCTGCCAGTCAACCAGGATCCACCAGTCAGCCAGGATCTGCCAGATCTGCTAGTCAGCCAGGATCCTCCAGTCAGCCAGGATCTGCCAGATCCGCCTGTCAGCCAGGATCCGCCAGTCGGTCAGGATCCGCCAGTCGGCCAGGATCCGCCAGTCGGCCAGGATCCGCCAGTCGGCCAGGATCTGCCAGTCAGCCAGGATCCGCCAGTCAGCCAGGATCTGCCGGATTCAACTTCCTGGCTGGGCTTCATCTCTGTACTGGGCTTTTTCTCAGTACTGGGCTGCCTCTCAGTGCTGGGCTGCCTCTCAGTGCCGAGCTCAGTCCCGAGCTGCCCCTCAGTCCCGAGCTGCCCCTCAGTCCCGAGCTGTCCCTCAGTCCCGAGCTGCCTCAGTCCCGAGCTGCCCCTCAGTCACGAGCTGCTCCTCTATTATGTAGGGTTCTGGGTGAGGACTATTCGGCCATGGTCGGCGGTTAGGGTGGATTATCCATGGACGCGAAGGGGAGGAACAATGACAATTATGAAGTGGGGTCCACGTCCGGAGCCGGAACCGCCACCATGGACAGACGCCCACCCGGACCCTCCCTATGGTTTTGAGGTGCGTTCGGGAGTCCGCACCTTAGGGGGGGGTTCTGTCACGCCTTGGTCTTAGTATTTTGTGTTTTAGTTTATTAGTTAGTCAGACCAGGGTGTGACATGGGGTTATTATGTATTGTATTTCCGTATTGGGGTTTGTAGTGTTTGGGATTGTAGTTGATTAGGGGTGTGTGTGTGTTAATTAGGTTGGCTGCCTGAGGCGGTTCTCAATCAGAGTCAGGTGCTTCTCGTTGTCGCTGATTGGGAACCGTATTTAGGTAGCCTGTTTTTCGCCTTGTATTTCGTGGGTGATTGTTCCTGTCTCTGTGTAGTTTGCACCAGTCAGGCTGTATTAGGTTTTGTTCTGTTTGTTTTTTTTTGTATTTATGTAGTTATTCGTGTTTAGTTCGTTCGTTTGTCTTCATTAATAAACATGAGTAACTTACACGCTGCATTTCGGTCCGACTCTCCTTCAACAACAAAAGAACGTCATTACAAGCTTTGAGTCTTCTTGGGTATGTCGCTATGAGCTTGGCACACCTGTATTTGGGGAGTTTCAATTCTTCTGTGCAGATCCTCTCAAACTATTTTTAGGTTCAATTGTGCGCCGCCCTATGGGACTCCCAAACCCGGCCGGTTGTGAAAAAGCCTGGATTCGAACCAGGGTGTCTGTAGTGACACGTCTTGAAGACCGCTGCACCACTCGGGCTGTGTCTTGGCTTGTCTTGGCTGTGTGCTTAGGGTCGTTGTCCTGTTGGAAGGTGAACCTTCACCCACTTGTCTGAGGTCCTGAGCACTCTGGAACAGGTTTTCATCAAGAATCTCACTGTAATTTCCTCCTTTCATCTTTCCCTCAATCCTAACTAGTCTCCCAGTCCCTGCCGCTGAAAAACATCCCCACAGCAAGATGCTGCCACCACCATGCTTCACTGTAGGGATGGTGCCAGGTTTCCTTCCAACGTGACGCTTGGCATTCAGGCCAAAGAGTTCAATTTTGGTTTCATCAGACCAGATAATATTGTTTTTAATGGTCTGAGAGTCCTTTAGGTGTCTTTTGGCAACTCCAAGAGGGCTGTAATGTTCCTTCCATCTGGCCACTCTACCATAAAGGCCTGATTGTGATTGGAGCTGTCCTGCGTGAGGGAGATGTTTTGTTGTTCTTCTGGGAAAGGTTCTCCCATCTCCGAAGAGAAACTCTGGAGCTCTGTCAGAGTGACCATCAGGTTCTCCAGACGGGAGATGGTCACCTCCCTGACCAAGGCCCTTCTGACCAAGGCCCTTCCCCGATTGCTCAGTTTGGCCGAGTCTCATAGCAAAGGGTCTGAATACTTATGGAAATAAGGTATTTCAGGTTTTATTTTTTATACATTTGCAAACATTTAAAAATATATATTTTCGCTTTTTCAATATGGGGTAATGTGTGTACATTGATGAGGAAAAACAATTTAATCCATTTTAGAATAGGTCTAATGTCACAAAATGTGGAAAAAGTCAAGTGGTCTGAATATTTTCTGAATTAACTGTATGTTGTGGCTAGACATGACTCTGTGTTGTCAAATAGCCTACAGGCAGGATAGCATGAGTGATTTCCCTGCTGTAATTGGCCACATAACAGCACCAGGCCATTTATGGAACTATAGTGAAACGGGACCGTCTTGGGAACTTGGGTCAGAGTCAGATCATAGCCTATGGTATGCACACATATATTTGTATAATTGTATTAAATATTTGGAAGAATCAGGACTCAAACAACCTTGTTTAACATGAGAATAGGATGTTTCACGTCTTCAAGATGCAAGATGACAACACAGCACAACATTTTACATTTCAGATTTGAAGAAGGCAATTCATTATCAGTGGGAGAAGGCTACGTTTGCTAGGCAGATATAAGGAGCTTGTTTGTATTCCAATAGGCCTATGTAGTAGCAGCCTATAAAACCAACAAAAATGTTATTACCTACCATATTGTTGCTTTAGTAAAAATCTGGTTTATTAATTATCAATTCATGATTTTCAATTAATAAGATTTGACTGCTTATTTGACCAAATCACAGACTTGAAAACAGGTTAACCTTTGTTGTGTAGGCAATCACTTTGAGAATGGCGGCAAATAGGCTATTGAGGCTATTAAATAGCCTAACCCCCCCCTTCTAAAAAAACAAGTTTGTATAAATATAAAATACAATAGATTGTTTCGATGACTTTATTTTCACTCAGGCAGGGATGTCAGATCATAATCACTTGTCTGTGGTGCATTTAGAAGTACCGACTGCCCATGGCTGCGACAACCACTTTCATGAACTTCTGCCAGGTTGCCTGGATTTCAGGAGTGAAAGAGGCTCCGAACTTGGCGGCAATGACAATTGTGAGGACGTCAGCCAACACCTGTGGACAAAAGACAAAGGAGGTAGATGTTACATTAGATCGTCGTTTTTGTTTTACCTTTGGAATTGACGTGTTGTTCTGAATGTTATACGTGTAGCCTAAAACATATTTCTCAAGACAGAAGGCATACCCTGAAATTGTCAGGGTCGACGAAGAGTTTGTTAGCGTGGGTCTCGCTCAGTGACTTGTATGTGGCCAAGATGTTGCCCATGTTCTTCACAGCTTTATCCAGAGCTCCACACACGACTTTGCCGTGAGCAGCAACTTTGGGGTTGCCCATGATTGCTGCGGGAGTGGACACATCTCCGAAAGAGCCGAAATAACGCTGAGTCCAGGGGTAGACGATCAGGACTCTGTCATTGCAAGAACACCGAAATATGTGAATTATTTTCAAATGTATTTCAATTATATGCCTAATTAATACTCTAACATGCTCCATTCAAATTTAACAATATCAACTCAATATTTATAGTAATGATAAGATAACAGGACACGTATAATAGTGTTATAATTACTCATGATCATCTCCACTATAAACTATATTAGATGATATATTTGAATGAGGCTGAAGCCATGACCTACCTTCCCAGAGCCAGTGGTCCGACCTCATTGATATCTACTTTGCCCCAGACAGCACTGATGGTGCTCTTCTCTGCGTCTGTCCATTCAACCATGTTGTCAGTGTTTGTTTTCCGGTTTTGCAACAAGATTAAACTAATTACTGTCCTGTGTAGGGAGACACTGCATGCAATTTATATTTATGAGTGCTCTCCGCCCACTGGAGGCGGCGCATATGATTGGCTCTGGCAAAGATCAGTATTGGCCAAGTAAACGCTTCAGATCTCGAACTTGATGACATCATTCCAATAATGTATCTGTTAAAAACAACAGTAAATGTTAATGTATTAGCTGTTACAGAATCAAGTCTGTAGATTAGATCCTAAAAGATGGAAGCATATGTAAATAGGCCTATACAGTTTATCTAGATTACCAACGTTTCAAAATTAGCATGATAACAGCTTTATTATCAGTTTTAATTTATTCCTCTGATGCAAGAATGAAGCAAGTTTATGGCAAAACTCTTCCGAAGATTACACGTCCTTCATTGCAGTGTATGTATAAGGCTATTCTAATGAAAAATTAGAAAGAGATGCAACCACTAAACATTTTTATGAATTTGGAAAATGTGATAATTCAACATAATTCCGGCCTATAATTTGGCACAGTTTCTTATCTACGACAAAATGACGCCTTCCATTTTTTAATCGGGGTATTTCAGACCGGTCCCGCCCATTTTAAGTGATTAATTTCAAGACATTAAATATGATAAGCAGAAATGTCCTGTATTATTTGTAGATAGGTGTGTACCCAAGTCCTTGCATGACCTCTTTCTTCCTCTGACTTTTTTGTCGATCATCATTCGAAGTCCAATCAACCTTATAATTGGGAATCATATCCAACTTCCATTGAACCCTAGAGTAGCATTTCATAGATACATATTAGGCCGTCATTGTAAATAAGAATGTGTTCTTAACTGACTTGCCTAGTTAAATAAAAAATACAAATGTGAAACACGTCACTTTGAATAAATATTTTCCAATTGAATGCATGTCTTTGGAGGTGGATTTGATTTGTACAATATAATTTACCAATGTAGTATATATTTTACATGCTCGATTAGGCTACTCTGAAAGATTTAGTTTTATGCAACGGAAAAAAATAAAACAAAAAATAATAATTGTCTATATCAATCAAACAAATTGTAAAATTGTTGACATCTCTGTTGCATCTGGTGCAATTGATTTAAATGCATGTAATTTAGTCAATTAACTAAAGATTTAATATTTGGCTGTTTCGGCAAAATCAGCTGCAACTTTAGAATTAACCTACTGGAAATATATGCTTACAATTCATGTATTTGCATTGCGCTAAAAGGTTAATTATGGATATTATTAGAAACATAGCCCTCTGACATCTTATTGGAGTGTTTAATATAAAACGCTAACTTAATATTTTATAAAAGCCAAGAACGTTTCTTACTCTTGGATTTTGACCAAGATGGTTGCAGTGTAGGGGGAGTGTACCCTAGTAGCTGGGCGTGTCTGCCGCTCTACTGTGATATAAAGGGACCTGGTTGTGTAGGCAGTCATCTTCAGATAATTTATTGTATATTTAATACAGGCCAATCGGAAAGGAGCAAAATGAGTCTGACAGCAAAGGACAAATCTGTGGTCAAGGCCTTCTGGGGCAAGATTAGTGGAAAGGCAGATGTCATCGGCGCTGAGGCTTTGGGAGGTAAGCCTTCTTAATGAAAGAATGATGAGAATGATTGTGTTTAAACTGATGACAGCGGCCTATGTGCCTACCTCGAATAAACATTTTAACATACAATAAGTAAACTCATTTCATTACGTTGTAGACACAGACGATGGGAGAAATATGATACTTGTAATGCTTAAAAGTTCAGCATCTAAAAAAAACTCCAATATGAATCGAACTATTCTGTACCTTCCTTTGCAGGATGCTGACTGCTTACCCCCAGACTAAGACCTACTTCTCCCAATGGGCTGACCTGAGCCCCGGCTCTGTGCCAGTCAAGAAGCATGGAGGCATCATCATGGGTGCAATTGGTAAAGCAGTCGGACTGATGGACGACCTCGTGGGGGGAATGAATGCTCTCAGCGATCTGCACGCTTTCACGCTGCGCGTTGACCCTGGAAACTTCAAGGTTTGCCTACAGATAACCTATTGTCTGTATATTGATCACTCTGTCTGTTGCTGAAGCACAATCCTTCAATATTAACTTTTAAAATATACTTTTCAGATCCTGTCCCACAACATCCTTGTGACCCTGGCTATTCACTTCCCTTCTGAGTTCACTCCCGAAGTGCACATTGCTGTGGATAAATTCCTTGCAGCCTTGTCCGCTGCCCTGGCTGACAAATACAGATAAGACCATCATGAAAGTCCACCATTGGACTCCAGTTCCTGCTCTGTTGTTATTACAATACAATAAACAGGCAATGAATGAAGTTACCTCCTCTGTTGTGTCCTTATTCCACCACAGTTCACCATCAAAGTGATATTTTAATTTCATCACTGTCACATCTAGATTGAATACATTGAATGAAGAAAGGAAGGGATTAAGTACTAAATGGTGCTTTAGGTCCACCATCCACTATCACACTATGTTATTCTCCATAACTTTGGATAGCCTATCTAATACGTGTAACATGCATTTTGCTGACATCATTTAATATTTGATGAATATGGAGTAGTTACAGATGGGTTGGTAAACTGAATGGGTTATATGAAGCCTCTACCATTTTCATATAACCCCTTCAGTTTACCAACCCCTATCTGTAACTACTCCAAATGCATGTTACACGAAGAACACCATCCCAACTGTGAAGCGCGGGGGTGGCAGTATCATGTTGAGGGGGTGATTTGCTTCAGGAGGGACTGGTGCACTTTGTGAAAAAGATAGCTTCATGAGTGGGGGAAATTACATGGAAATATTGAACCAACATGTCAAGGCATCAGTCAGGAAGTTAAAGCTTGGTCGCAAATGGGTCTTCCAAATGGACAATGACCTCAAGCATACTTCTAAATGTGTGGCAAAAGGGCTTAAGGACAACAAAGTCAAGGCTATTGGAGTGGCCATCACAAAGCCCTGACCTTTTGCACACAATCCCACTGTGTTAGAAAATTTGTGTTGTCTGTTCACAAAACTGTAAATGAAAAAAACCTGAAAAAGTGACCTCAATCCCATAGAAAATTTGTGGGTAAAACTGAGAAAAAAAACCTGAAAAAGGAGGCCTACAAACCTGACTCAGTTACACCAGCTCTGTCAGGAGGAATGGGCCAAAACTTATTGTGGGAAGCTTGTGGAAGGCTACCCGAAACGTTTGACCCAAGTTAAACCATTTAAAGGCAATGCTAACAAATACTAATTGAGTGTATGTAAACTTCTGACCCACTGGGAATGTCATGAAAGAAATTAAAGCTGAAATAAATCATTCTCTCTACTATTATTCTGACATTTCACATTCTTAAAATGAAGTGGTTGTAAGGGAGTGCGTAATTGGTGGCAGGGAAGTTAGGCTCATGAGAGCAAAACTGGGTAAATCAACGAAGCAGTTTTATTCATAAAACCACCGGAAACTAGAACAACATACAAATGGGTACAAAAACCGTCGCACACTAGAGAAAACGTGCACATGCACTTACAAAAAACAATTCCCCACAAAAGACATGGGGGGAACAAAGGGTTAAATACACAACATATAATGAGGGAATTGAGACCAGGTGTGTGGGAAGTCAAAAACAAAAGGAAAATGAAAAGTTGATCGATGAAGACTGGTGACAACGACCGCGGAGCGAACAAGGAGAGGAACCGAAGTCGTGACAGTACCTCCCCTTGACGTGCGGCTCCAGCAGCGCGCCGACAACCGGCCTCGGGGACGACCCGGAGGGTGAGGCACAGGGCGATCCGGACGAAGACAGTGGAACTCTCGCAGCATTGAAGGGTCCAACATGTCCTCGACCGGAACCCAGCACTTCTCCTCCGGACTGTACCCCTCCCACTCCACAAGGTACTGAAGGCCACTCGCCCGACACCTCGAATCCAGTATGGAGCTAACGGAGTACGCTGGGGCCCCCTTGATGTCCAGAGGGGGCTGAGGAACCTCCCGCACCTCAGACTCCTGGAGCGGGCCAGTCACCACCGGCCTGAGGGAAGACACATGGAACGAGGGGTTAATAGGGTAATCGGGGGAAGCTGTAACCTGTAAAAAACCTTGTTCACTCTCCTCAGGACTTTAAATGGCCCCACAAACTGCTGGCCCAGCATCCGGCAGGGCAGGCGGAGGGGCAGGTTTCGGGTCGAGAGCCAGACCCGGTGACGGTCTGCTGTGTCTTTCTGGCACAGCACGGCCCATGTCTCCTCCGCGCGCCTGAACCAGTCGTCCACCGCAGGAGCTTCGGTCTGACTCTGATGCCAAGGCGCCAGAACCGGCTGGTACCCCAGTACACACTGGAAGGGGGAGAGGTTAGTGGAGGAGTGGCGGAGCGAGTTCTGTGCCATCTCGGCCCAGGGCACGAACGCCGCCCACTCCCCCGGCCGGTCCTGGCAATAAGACCGCAGAAACCTGCCAATATCCTGGTTTACTCTCTCCACCTGCCCATTACTCTCGGAGTGAAACACACTTTTGAAGTGTACAGCATTTTTGGACTCTCGTTGTGAAGATGGCCTAGCAGTCTTTTGCTGGCACATTTTGTCATCAAAGTCTGTTATTTTCTGGATTTAGGGTGGTAACTGGGGGGGAAAAACACAAGCAAGCTAACATTAGTGTTTTTTTGCAACGCTTGTGTTGGTGGTTTCTTTGCAACTCTTGCAGTTAGCCACTGATTCCTTCCAAACGACTAATTGTTGAATTTGCAATTTCGAACTCGTTGTGTAATCTTTATGTACAATGGCCGATGAGCACCGATACGTTTTATCTATAATTTATCTTCATTATTTCTCTTCATATGACAAGGATTTGCCAGTAGATTGTCGAGTTGATGACAACTGATGATGACTGCTAGCTAAGACTTTGAAAGTAAGATGTTGACATGACCAGTCCAATCAAAGCTACAATGTGGTATAATGTGATATGATGTCATTCTATCTGTGGCTAATGACCTTGAGCCTTCTTGGATGGGCACTTCTAATATAACTCTATGGCAGACTACAAGGGGCAAAAATGTTCGATCTCTACCCTTAGAATTGGGGATGACATACTGTCCCATGAGTGACAGAAAACTGAGCCAATCATGACAGAAAACTGAGCCAATCAGGCGCAACACTCTGTATTTTCTGCTGGCGAGCCCCACCACCACAGAAAGCACTCATCTGGGTTGAAACACCTGCATTTTGGAGCTTCTTCTTCAAAGAACCCTTTTTAATGGATCCTGAAATAACTTTTTTAATAACCTTTCTCGGGATTCATTTTTTAACTACCCCCCTCCCCAGTTATTATTCTCATTAATAATAATACGCATAACAATAACAACAATAGCACAATATTTTAGTTCTCAGTGTTTGTTATGATTTTAGTGGCAAAGCAGAATTTAAAAAACTAAATATGAGGTAAACTCTCAGCAGAGCCCCAAGTCCAATGGGTATATCCTCTGGTACGTTGATGTTAATGTGTTGATGTTCTCCATATCCACAGCCAGAATGATTTTGAGTGCATGGGGATCGAACAGGTTTCCTGTTATACTCATCAGAGGTGTAGGGAGGGAGAAGTCTTTGAATCCCCAAAATAGTAATTATACAGATGATTAACAAAACATGCACACCACAGAATTCATACACTCTAAAAATGAGGGGTTCAACAAGGGTTCTTCTAAGATCCCCAAAGTTCTTTGAAGATTCTTAGGGTTCTGAAAATGGTCCCTAAAAGGTTCTTCCAAGAAGGAGGCATACAAAGGTATGTTAATTGCTATTGGTAGGTTATGCAGATCACGTTTGCCATCTTCTTTCCTTATCTCATCAATTAATAACCATTAGGCCTCTAGATTATGGACAAAGTATGTTTATGAAAACCATCATCAAAACAGTTTTTTCATTCACATTCCCTCAATTTTAGTGTAGAAACCATGTGCCATCAGTACAATTGCAGGAGAACGTTTTCCATAAAAAACAACACTTCAAAAAGATCAACGCTTTTAAATAGATTTTATTATTTTCAATGCGTGTAGCTATGGCACAGGTTCCAGCCGAACAGACTGGAGTTGGAGTGTCATCTCTCTTCCATATTGATGTTGTCGAGTGATACTCTAGTGGTACTGTCTGCCAAGAGCGGACACAACGACAGCCAGGAACTTCTGGAAGGCTTCCTGAATATCAGCACTGAAAACGGCGGGACCGAGCTTGGCGGCCACGCACACGGTGATGCAGTCGGCGAGGAGCTGTGGAGAGTGGACAGTAAAAAAATATTGGCATACACTTTACATCGGCACACACCGCTATTTAATGCATAAGACTATTTTCCCCTAAATGCCTCGAAGGAAAATTGGTCATACCTTAAAAAATACATAATAATTGTATGAAGCACAAAATAGTAGGCTATATGTATTACGTTTAGTACTCACCCTGAAGTTGTCGGGATCCACGTGCAGTTTCTCTGAGTGCATCACACTCAGTGCAGTATAGGTGTTCTTGATGTCATCCAGGTTCTGCACAGCTCTGTCCAGTCCGTGCATCACGGTCTTTCCGTGCTTGGCCACGGCGGGGTTACCCATGATGGCAGCGGGTGTGGATAGGTTGCCGAAGGTGCTAAAGTGCCTCTGAGTCCATGGAGACACGATCAGAAGTCTAAAAATAAATTAAACAGGCTTCCATTATAATACGAAATTAGTGGTAATTTGCCTAGGTAGCCTATTATCGTGTTATTATTTAATGATATCTACATAAATATTATAAGAACGTACCTGGCCAGGGCCTGGGGTCCGATCTCATCCACGCTGATCTTTCCCCACAGGCCTACGATGGCACTGCGCTCAGCATCTGTCCAGTCGACCATGTTGACGTTTGTTTGTTGATTTCCGTTGGTACTTGCAAAATGTTACAAGGGATTCCTGAGCTTTTTGTCTCCTGGGACTTCCAATTTATTGATGTTCAGTATCTCCGCCCTGAACAGAACACAGAAAATGATTGGATGAATGTCTTGAGGGGGCAATGTCCTCGAGTGTGGCACATATCGGCATTGTGCCAACTTCATCCCACTTTTAAAGATAATGCTTGGTCATTTAGGCGTTTCCAAATTCTAATTAGTACGGATGAAATAAACAAGTCATGATTAGCCTTCATAAACACATGCATACTTAATGATACAATCGAACATATTTTCAAAAAGTAAAATATATAGACCTTTAAAGGTTCCTTTAGCCCTAAATACTCTTTTAATTAATCGTTGTAATATTGGCATTGAATTGTAATATTATCTTTATAAAATTCTAATTATTGATGTAAGTGTTTATTTAGGATCTCATTCAAAAAAGAAAAGCCTAGATTGGGAGTAAACTATTAAAGAAAGAGCATGACTCGAAATATATTTTATCTTCATATTCAGACGGACCCACCCATTTGATAGTTCCATATTTCTGGTATTTTTGAATGATTC
The DNA here is from genome assembly GCF_036934945.1 of Oncorhynchus masou masou. Classification (NCBI taxonomy): domain Eukaryota; kingdom Metazoa; phylum Chordata; class Actinopteri; order Salmoniformes; family Salmonidae; genus Oncorhynchus; species Oncorhynchus masou. The sequence goes on from NW_027016775.1 coordinate 16,124, forward strand.
ATCTAAATGTCAGTTGGTGAAAAGTCGTTTCATCTGCCTTCATCAGGGGAATTACATGATGGGTTCTAACTGGACACTATTCAATGTGGATATCAGCCTATTTCCTTCAATGAAACCACAGCTTTTTGTTTAGCTCCACTGAAATACAATGCTCGTAGACTATATATTGTTACAATGTTTAGTGATAGGCAGAGGCAACGTTTTGCTACCAGAACAAAACCTTTCCATCGATTTTTCCATCGAATCTTTTGTAGGTTACAGAATCGATTTTTCCATCGAATCTTTTGTAGGTTACAGAATCACTCAACAATGATTGCTGCAATATTAGACCTTACGAGTCGTATTAATTACGACTAAACTTTAATTGGAAAGAAAATATTGAGGTATTAAGTGTTTCAAAAACCCGTCGTTATTCAATCTATATTAAATAAATACATTCATTGTTCTGTCAACATTTTTTACAAACGAAGGTATTATGTGCTAAGGTCATATGTTGGGCATTACACGAATTGGCTCGGTTGCATAATTATAACGTATAAAAAAACATGAATCATGTCTTGGACAAATTCCCAATCAGAGGTGGAGCCAAGATTATATCGGGGTGTGCCTTCTCTCATGCCTCCATAAAAACAGCCTCTGAGTTTTCCACGCTCAAAAGCTTATTTTCTTAGCATCTTCATTTAAGTGGATAAACGGACAAGACAGCTATGAGTCTCTCAGCCAAGGACAAAGCCAACGTGAAGGCCATCTGGGGCAAGATCCTCCCTAAATCCGATGAGATTGGAGAACAGGCTCTTTCCAGGTAATTACATAACGATGTATGATAAATTATAGAGTATGTACATGTAGACTGTTGAAATTATTAACACATAATTCCTCAGTCAATTTGGAAGCTATAAATGTGTAGCCTACACTCTTAGAAAAAAGGTGCTATCTGGAACCTAAAAGGGTTGTTCAGCTGTCCCCATAAGATTACCCTTTGAAGAACCGTTCTTGGTTCCAGGTAGAGAACCCTTTTGGTTCCATGTGGAACCCTTTTCCCAGAGGGTTCTACCTGAAACACAAAAGGGTTCTACTTGGAACCAAGAAAGGCTTTAACTGGAACCAAAAAGGGTTATCTTATGGGACAGCCGAAGAACCCTTTTGGAACCCCTTTTTCTTAGTGTTTTTTCGGCGAAGATATGGACGGAAGCCCCGAACGAATGATTATTTAAGATGCATTTTGTCTCACCTCATTTCTAATGTCTACGACAGGATGCTTGTCGTCTACCCTCAGACCAAGGCCTACTTCTCCCACTGGTCTTCCGTGGCCCCCGGTTCCGCTCCAGTGAAGAAGCACGGCATCACCATCATGAATCAAATCGATGAATGTGTTAACAACTTGGAAGATCTCTTTGGTTTCTTGACCAAGCTCAGTGAACTGCACGCCACCAAGCTGAGGGTGGATCCCACCAACTTCAAGGTAAGATTTTTTTTATATATAAAAAAAATAACACTTTTACCTGTGTGAATGTGAAATAATATATTTCCCTTTTGCTTTGCAGATCCTGGCTCACAACCTGATTGTGGTCATTGCCGCCTACTTCCCTGCGGAATTTACCCCGAGATCCACCTGTCCGTGGACAAGTTCCTGCAGCAACTGGCTCTGGCCCTGGCCGAGAAGTACCGCTAAACCGGAGTTCAGCTGTCAATCTGTCATCCGAGGAATAATGTCCATCCAATATCGACACACTGACAATAAATCTAACTGAAACTCATACCGAGGTGTTTGTTGTTTGTCATTTTAAACGTCTTACATTGTCTTGTGATTTATATTGTAGGCTACGTGTGGATTATCTTGTAGAATGGATTTGTCAAGTCAAGTATAAAATAAAGTTAACAGCCTATTTCACAGTATTTCAAGGGTATTTCATAAAAATGATGCACTTCACAATAAATGTATATTTTACTCCACCTTTGCATACACCTTGACATTAAAAAGTTCCAAATGTACGTGCCTGAGACCAATATGTTATGACCAGACATCACTGGTCCGCCATGCCATGGACGTCACCAGGACCTGGCTTTCAGGGCTTTAGCCCGCTATGATTTTGGGTCAGCCCTGAATCTTTTGCGCTGCTGCAATGGTTTAAAAAAAAAGTGTAGTCAACTGAATGCGCCAATTAGTTCATGGATCTGTGGTTACTTGAACCCCCCGAAGTCCTCCAACAGTTATAACCAGGAGTGTAGTGCTGCGTGTCCACAGCGGAGCGACGCTCTGCAACTTCTTAAAATGGTGATATGTCTTGCAAGATCACTTCATGATTGATTTGTATTCTACATAACAAACCACCTGTAATAGCATGATAATGTCAGGCTACTGTCATACCAAAAACACCCTGTCATTTCTTAATTTAGGATGATTGTGCTGAAATGTAAAATAAATAAAATAAATAATAATATATATTTTTTAAAGATCATGTGGTGGCTGCGTTTACTGTTCTAAAATGTGATTAGTTAGACCGGTTAACCACCCTTACTTACATCATTCAAGAAAATTGAAATGCGTATTCCCATGAAACTGATTGGGATCAAATGGTTGGCATGCATGCAGCATGGACGTTTCACCTGTACAACGTGAAGAATTATCATCGACAGTGATGATGGCCTGATTTATAATGAGGTAGGCCTAATTTGGTGTTTTAATATTTAAAAAATAGAACATTTTCCTTTAGCCACTTACAGTATGTGTAGGCATAGGCAATCATGCAGTTTGGTTGATGCGTTGTATGTAGCCTACATTCTATAATTATATTATACAATTGGCTTCATGATGGTATGTGTGGTCAACTGATGATTCTAGCACCGTTTTGATTGGACAGCATCACTGCGCTGCTTTGAGACAAGGAACTCAGCTTGATAAATCAAGACATCAATCAATGTCACATGTTTGTTTTCACTGGATGTCCGTTTGGATATTTGGTTACAATTAGGCTGGGAAATTAGGCTAGTAATTGAAAGCAACGCAGATTTTCTATACGCACACACGTTAGGCCTACTGTATAGTCTACCCGATGAGCTTCCCTGATGTTTTCCTGAACTTTCCAATACTTTTCTGATGCATTTCAGTCATTTAGCCTATTTTTTACTGTTAAAAAATGTCATAAGGCCTACGTCGTCTCAACAACAATATAGCTGAAACCACTATTGGCTTCTTTGACTTACTGAGACCACTTGCTGATAGATTCTTTTAAATAGTATTGTAACAGAAGGCCTACCTACACAATAACCACATATGGCGTTACTGACCACAATCGATTGAATTATTAAGAAGTGGTGATTTGGCTTTGGGGAGAGCACAGCTCATAGAAGAAAACATAGCGCTGGAGAAAGGGGTCCATGAAGTGATGCAGAGAAATTGAAATACATTTGCCAAATTATATAATTAGTGTGAGTATTTATAAAATGTGACACTTTCTGAAAATGTTTTTTTTTTTGCACAACACCTTACAGAATCCTTGCATTGTCTTAACCCCTGACACGATACCATTCTAAATAGCATAGAAACTCTTCTTCTAAAAAATAAAGAGACCACATTTTTTAAATCGATACTGGCAAATTGGGACACCTTGATTGGCAAAGTGGGACACTTAATTATTTATTGTAAAGGATAAATTAAAGAGTATATAAGTAATTTTAATATTTTAATGGTAAACTTCAATTATTCATATAAATTAAACGTATTAAAATATGATTTATTTATTTACTTTTGTGGAACATTAAGAATTATCATGTATAATAATTATTATTATTATCATTATTATTATTCTTCTTATCAACATAATCATACTGTAATGGCGTTCTTCGTTTGTCGAAAGAGAGTCGGACCGAAATGCAGCGTGTTGGTTACTCATGTTTTTAATAGAACAAATGACGATACATGAAATAACAAAAACAACAAACGGAACGTGAAAAACCTATACAGCCTGTCTGGTGAACACTAACACAGAGACAGGAACAATCACCCACGAAATACAAAGTGAAACCCAGGCTACCTAAATACGGTTCCCAATCAGAGACAACGAGAATCACCTGACTCTGATTGAGAACCGCGTCAGGCAGCCAAACCTATGCAACACACACCCCTAATCAGCCACAATCCCAATAACTAAAAAACCCCACTAAGAAATACAACAAACAATAAACCCATGTCACACCCTGGCCTGACCAACTAATAAACTAAAACACAAAATACTAAGACCAAGGTGTGACACATACCTGATTATAATTATATGATATAGCCTGTATGTAATTGTATAGTCTATAAATAAAATATAATGAACTTTATGTAGGCCTATCAGCTCAACATTCTCAACACTACATACATGGACATGTTCTAGAACGAAACCAGAAAGACCTTCCCGCTTAACAATTTCAATTAATGTTTTATTGTCACCAGAGTCAAATACTGCGAAATAAACTGTTTTTAGTATGGATATGAATATAGCTAGGATTTTTTATGTTGGTGGGGTAATATCTTTCTAAGTAAAATGCAGCTATACTATCTCTTTCTAGCAAGCAAGCTGATAGGACTTTTGATTAAATTTAGGATGTACATTTTATCCTATTTAGAAAAATGATTTCTGTTAATAAGACACCACACACAGAGACACATACATAGCTCTCCCTCGCCCTCCATTTGGCAAATCTGACCATAATTCTATCCTCCTGATTTCTGCTTACAAGCAAAAATTAAAGCAGGAAGTACCAGTGACTCGGTCAATAAAAAAGTGGTCAGATGAAGCAGATGCTAAGCTACAGGACTGTTTTTCTAGCACAGACTGGAATATGTTCTGGGATTCCTCCGATGGCATTGAGGAGTACACCACATCAGTCACTGGCTTCATCAAAAAGTGCATCGATGACGTAGTCCCCACAGCGACTGTACAGTACGTACATACCCCAACCAGAAGCCATGGATTACAGGCAACATCCGCACTGAGCTAAAGGGTAGAGGTACCTCTTTCAAGGAGCAGGACGCTAACCTGAAAGCTTATAAGAAATCCTGCTATGCCCTCCGACAAACCATCACACAGGAAAAGCCTCAATACAAAACTAAGATCAAATCGTACTACACCAGCTCCGATGCTCGTCAGATGTGGCAGGGCTTGCAAACTATTACAGACAACAAAGGGAACCACAGCCGAGAGCTGCCCAGTGACACGCGCCTACCATATGAGCTAAATAACTTCTATGCTCTCTTCGAGGCAAGTAACACTTATGCATGCATGAGAGCATCAGCTGTTCTGGGTGACTGTGTGATCACGCTCTCCACAGCCAATGTTAGTAAGACCTTTAAACAGGTCAACATTCACAAGGCCGCAGGGCCAAACGGATTAATAGCACGTGTACTCCGAGCATGCGCTGACCAACTGGCAGGTGTCTTCACTGACATTTTCAACCTCTCCATGTCTGAGTCTGTAATACCAACATGCTTCAAGCAGACCACCATAGTGCCTGTGACCAAGAACACGAAGGTAACCTGCCTAAATAACAACCGACCCATAGCCCTCACGTCTGTAGCCATGAAGTGCTTTGAAAGGCTGGTCATGGCTCACATCAACAGCATTATCCCAGAAACCCTAGACCCACTCCAATTTGCATACAGCACCAAAGAATCCACAGATGATGGATCCACAGCTTCAAGTTCCTTGGTGTCCACATCACCAGCAAACGAACGTGGTCCATGCACACCAAGACAGTTGTGAAGAGGGCATGACAAAACCTATTCCGCCTCAGAAGACTGAAAAGATTTGGCATGTGTCCTCAGATCCTCAAAAGGTTCTACATCTGAACCTTCGAGAGCATCCTGACGGGTTGCATCACTGCCTGGTACGGCAACTGCTTGGCCTCCGACCGCAAGGCACTACAGAGGGTAGTGCATATGGCCCAGTACATCACCAGGGCCAAGCTTCCTGCCATCCAGTACCTCTATACCAGGCAGTGTCAGAGGAAGGCCCTAAAAATTGTCAAAGACTCCAAACACCCTAGTCATAGACTGTTCTCTCTGCTAACGCACGGCAAGCGGTACCAGAGTGCCAAGTCTAGGTCCAAGAGGCTTCTAAACAGCTTTCACCCTCAAGCCATAAGACTCCTGAACGTCTAATTAACCTTTTTGGGATAGGGGGCAACATTTTCACTTTGGGATAAAATAGCGTGCCCAGAGTGAACTGCCTCCTACTCTGTCCCAGATGCTAATATATGCATATTATTATTAGTATTGGATAGAAAACCCTCTGGAGTTTCTAAAACTGTTTGAAAGATGTCTGTGAGTATAACAGAACTCATATGGCAGGCGACAACCTGAGAAAAATCCAACCAGGAAGTGGGACATCTTTGAGTCAGTTGTCTGGCAGAGAGCCTTGGTCTCATGACGCGCGCTCCCGACAGAGTTACTTCTCGTTCCAGTGCTTTTCTGAAGACAAAGGAATTCTCTGGTTAGAACATTATTGATGTTTTATGTTAAAAACATCCTAAAGATTGATTCCATACATCATTTGACATGTTTCTAAAGGACTGTAACGGAACTTTTCGAGTTTTTGTCTGGATGAAGTGCCTGCTCCTCATGCCTGAGGCGCAGGCCTGTGCCTATTTGGCTGAACAAGCTAACAAGTGGCTATTTGGACATAAATTATGGAACTTTATGGAACAAATTAGTCATTTATTGTCGAACTTGGATTCCTGTGCCTTCTGATGAAGATCATCAAAGGTAAGCGAATATTTATGGTGTTATTTCTAACTTTGTTGATTCCAAAATGGCGGATATTCCTCTGTCTGTTTTGGGTTCTGAGCGCCGTTCTCAGATTATGCTTTTTCCGTAATTTTTTTTTAAATCTGACACAGTGGTTGCATTAAGGAGAAGTCTTTAATTCTTTAATTCTGTGAATAACAGTTGTATCTCTTATCAATGTTTATTATGAGTATTTCTGCAAAATCACTGGATATTTTGGGAAACATACATTGTGTAACATGATGTCCTATCAGTGTCATCTGATGAAGATCATCAAAGGTTAATGATTAATTTTATTGATATTTCTGCTTTTTGTGACTCCTATCTTTGGCTGGAAAAATGACTGTGTGTTTTTTTAGACTTGGCTATGACCTAAAAAAATAATATGGGTAGATTAGCAAAATGGGTAGATTAACAAGCTGTTTATCTTTCATTTGCTGTATTGGACTTATTAATGTGTGAAAGTTACATATTTCAAAAAAATATTTTAGAATTTTGCACGCTACCTGTTCAGTGGAATGTTGTTGAGGGGTTCCGCTGCGCTAGAAAAGTTAAATTGCTGCTCAGAGTATTTGCATTGCCCTTCCCCCCTCTTTTGCGCTGCTGCTACTCTGTTATTATCTCTACCTACATGTACATATTACCTCAATTACCCCTGCATATTGACTCTGTACCGGTACCCTCTGTATATAGCCACGCTATTGTTATTTTACTGCTGCTCTTTAATTATTTGCAACATTTATTTACTTTATTTTAGGTATGTTCTTAAAACTGTATTGTTGGTAAGTAAGCATTTCACTGTAAGGTCTACCTACACCTGTTGTATTTGGTGCATGTGACGAATAAAATTTGATTTGATTTGCAGTCACTTTGATTGACAATTACATACCATTACTAAATATGTTGTAATGAGACACTGAATATCCTTTCTTAGTTTTTATAACTTTAACTCTATTTACCTCAGAACCCTATGAAGTAGTGACCCGTCATTCAGGGAGGTTTTAGATAGCAAAGAGTGGCTATTTGAAGAATCTCAAATATAAAATACATTTGTCTTCACTATTATCCTACCATGTAGAAAATAGTAAAAATAACAAAAATCCATGAATGAGTAGGTGTGTCCAAACATTTGATCAATATTAGAGGAATTCATTCCAAGTCCACATAACTAATAACAATAACCTAATGTAAAATGACATCCCATAGATTTCAATATGATAATTTGAAGTTAGTTAATTTATTGTATTTACAAAACACTTTTCATGTCCTTCTTTTTTAAATGTTGAGGTGTCGTTTTTTGTTCAATAGCCTAGGAAACCATGCTGCTGGTTGCCTGTGTGGTGAATTGATCCTTCACTTGATTGCAACTTGTCCATATGAACATCTTTGAGACAAGTCTGACGGCTCTATTGAACAAGGACAACCAAACCTGCTAGAGTGTGATCTGCAATCGGCTAAACACAAAGGCCACAATAATTGCTACAAAACATGACTCCATTCATTTTTAGATCCGACAGCAGGCTCTATCAACCAATGACATTATTGGTTGAACTCTCCCAGGTGCAAAAATGAAATAAATACAGCGATAGCGGATAATTATGGCTGACAAACCCTCTCATCACTCATAATTATGTAGTTTCCCTTTAAGAACATACATTGTAGATTAATAATATTACATTGTATTGTATTGTATTGCACACTCTAAACTTATTCCATTGATCCCTTGGCCAAAATTAGTCTAATCTATTGTTAGAAATACTCATTTGGAGATATGTCTGGACCCCGCAATACCTTCATGGATCATACTGGTTTGGTTTGATCCTCTGTTCCATATCCGGCCTACGGAAGCTCCACGACATGAACGTGAGCTCTCATACTGTACATTCTCTGAGTTTTCTGTTGTGCCCATAGAGAATGATAGAGGCCTCTAGTGGCCAAAAGCACCATTGAGGGCTTCCACCACGCTTCTGCCATTTTAAAGTAGGCCTAGTCAAAGTAGTCAACTGGGTGGGGATTCCTATGGGCTGTAGTCTCAATGGCGCTGCTGTCACAGACGCTAGAATGGCACAGATATAAAGATGAGTCCTCTATCTATATCTATGAGTGTGCCTCTTTGATAACTCCAATGTATGCTTAGGTATCTCTTACATGAAAGGTTGAGAGTGTCCTCTGCTGGAGATTTGATTGAGGGAGAAAATTATCTAGGAACTGCTTCCAATAAAATGAAAGCGCCACAACGTGCCAGATAGTAACAGCAGAGGGCGCTATTACATTTGTAACGGGAAGACCTCATTTCTCCTTGATGTGTGGCTGTATTGTACACATTTCTGACCATATTACAACTTTACTAATATGGAACTTATTAGGCCTATGACAAATATGAAACGTGTCGTATTGGCTATTGAGGATTGCTATTGTCAGTTTGCACTTGCCCACAAATTTACCTAGCCTGTAATCGTACTTTATTGAAATGAGATAATTATTAAATATCCATAGGCCTATACCCTACAGGCTCAAAAGGCACAATCAATAAAGGAAGATAACATGTCTAACTCCTTGCCAGGTTGTGGTCTATAACTATATGTTGTTTTGAGTTAAATCATATTCAAGTGAGTTAGGTACTTGGGGCCCTTGTTAAGGTCATCGGCACCATGAACTTTACCAAGTACCAAGACGTTTTAGCCAAAAACCTGGTTGCCTCTGCCAAGAGGCTGATATTTGGCCGCAAGTGGATCTTACAGCAAGACAATGACCCCAAGCACATATCAAAATCCTCAAAGAAATGGTCAATTGACCACAAAATCAACAAATCAATATCAGTCTCGGAACCCCATTGAACCCCATTGAAAACCTCTGGTTTGAATTAAAGAGGGCAGTCCAGTCCATAAGAGCAGATGAAAGAGATCAATGATGTGGAAATATTCTATATATAGGAATGGTCTAAGATCCCTCCCAGTGTGTTTTCCAATCTCATTAAATATTTGAGAAAAAGGCTAATTGTCGCTATCCTCAGAAGGGGAGGGTGCTGGGGTATTGAAAACAAGGGGGCCAATAATTTTTGATCACTAGATGTTTAGATGTTGTCTTACTTGTAAACTCTTTCTCTGAGCAATTATGTTAGTAGGCCTATAAGATGAGGATACAAATAAGAAACCCGCACACTGCTCTTACTAGTATCACTGCTCTTTATTTAGCTGTACTTAGGCCTCGAGGCCTTCGTGAACAAGAGATAGCTCAGATGTGCGAGTGCCTGATGCATTTTCAATATGAGTAGGCCTATAAAATAATATAATTGTCCCATTTTTTTTAGCATACAATATAGCGCAGAATTTGTATTATTTATTTTATACAGTGTTTTGTGCACATCTTAATAAAATCAAATTGTATTTGTCACATGAGCAGAATACAAAAGGTGTTGACTTTACCGAGAAATGCTTACTTACAAGTCCTTTCTCAACAATGCAGAGTAAGTAAGAAAAATGGGTGCCAATAATTTGGTAAAAAGTAAACCTTTCCATTCACATTACATTATCTCAGTAAAATTTGTGACGCTTGGCTTTACAGCCTACTAACATGACCACACCCATCGCTGTGTTTAGGGAGGAGTGTACTGAAAAAAAACGCTGCTCAAACAAAGTATAAGTGCATAGGGTTCCTTAACCTCCATTAAGAACCCTGTCAAAGCAACCTCATAGCCAGCAACATGGTTGAGTGGACAGACTTTGAGCGCGCCACAATCCAAAGCATCTTCTCAAAGATGGACTACGATGACGTGGGCCCCGCGGCTCTTTCCAGGTAGGCTACCTTTAATACCCTATTTGATGTCAGCGTTATGGTGCCTTCAACACTGTTGCCGACAAATTATTGGAATTAGTCATGTTGTTAACGGTTTTCAAGACTGGTTATTATTTGACATATCCGCGTAAAACGACAAAACAATTTATTTATGTGCATTGCGTGTATGCATATATCACATTTGTGTAATTCTTGACTGTTAATTAATTCTACAGGTGTCTGGTTGTGTACCCCTGGACCCAGAGGTATTTCGGTAACTTTGGAAACCTGTACAACGCCGCTGCCATCCAGGAAACCCAATGGTCGCCGCTCACGGAAAGATCGTCCTGCGCGGACTGGACCGGGCTGTCAAGAACATGGACGACATCAAGGCCACCTACGCAGAGCTGAGCGTGCTGCACTCCGAGAAATTGCGCGTGGATCCCGACAATTTCAGGGTAAATTAGTTATCCTTTTCTAATCCACAAGGTCATATTTTCCTATCTTTTAAAATAGTGTGGCAGAATGCGTTTTCTTACTTGTCCATTTGCTCCTTTCTTTTGCAGCTGCTGGCTGACTGCCTGACTATTGTCGTTGCTGCGAGAATGGGTGCTGACTTCACCGCTGATGTCCAGCGCGCTTTCCAGAAGTTCCTGGCCGTCGTGGTGAGCTCCCTGGGCAGACAGTACCACTAGAGCCCCTCCACTCAGAGACCGACGACCACCAGAGTACCAACAAGCTCTGATCATTTGTTTAGAGGCACATGTTGTTCCTTCTACTAAAGCAAATAAAATCTTACACAAATTAATATTTTTTTAATCTGTGCCTTATTTTCTTGCATGAACATCAATATGGTGGCACATTATGAACTAAGTGTGTAAATATTTCAACCTTGTTAATCAGATATTGATAATGTGCGATATACATATATTTAGCAAATTACTAAAATATTTGCCAATTAACCACACTGACATGTTACATTAGCTGTGCATGAACTAACCAATGCAACTAATAAATACATCATTGTGTTTAATGGTGCAGAATTGATACAATGCGTTTAAATGATACCAGGACTGCAATGATTAATTCCTGATTAAACACACAATCATCTAACTCATAATAGTTCAAGTGAACTTTTCATAACAGATCTGGTATTTAATGATAGGTTCATGTATTAGTGTGGCAAGAAATTGTTGAGTAATCGAGAGTTTAAACCTAGACTTCCAAGTTGCTTCAGTTGAAGTCGGAAGATTACATACACTTATGTTGGCGTTTTTCAACCACTCCACAAATATCTTGTTAACAAACTATAGTTTTGGCAAGTCGGTTTGGACATCTACTTTGTACATGACACAAGTCATTTTCCCAACAATTATTTACAGACAGATTAGTTCACTTATAATTCACTGTATCACAATTCCAGTGGGTCAGAAGTTTACATACACTATGTTGACTGTGCCTTTAAACAGCTTGGACAATTCCAGAAAAGTATGTCATGGCTTTAGAAGCTTCTGATAGGCTAATTGACATAATTTGAGTCAATTGGAGGTGTACCTGTGGATATATTTCAAGGCCTACCTTCAAACTCATTGCCTCTTTGCTTGATATCATGGGAAAATCGAAAGAAATCAGCCAAGACCTCAGAAAAAAAATTGTAGACCTCCACAAGTCTGGTTCATCCTTGGGAGGAATTTCCAAATGCCTGAATGTACCACGTTCATCTGTAAAAACAATAGTACACAAGTATAAACACCATGGAACCATGCAGCCGTCATACTGTGTCACGTTCGTTATAAGGATCGAACCAAGGCGCACCGTGGTATGTATACATTCTCTTATTTAAAAGAATGAACACCAAACAAACTATCAAAATAACAAATGAAACGTGAAGCTATAAAATATAGTGCAGACAGGCAACTACACATAGACAAGATCCCACAACAGAAAGTGGAAAACAGGGCTGCCTAAATATGATCCCCAACCAGAGACAACGATAAACAGCTGTCTCTGATTGGGAACCATACCAGGCCAATATAGAAATACAAAACCCCTATACCTACAACAAACCTAGACATACAAAACCCTAGACATACAAAACACTAGACATACAACACTAGAGTACCCACCCTAGTCACACCCTGACCTAACCAAAATATATAGAAAACAGAGATATCTAAGGTCAGGGCGTGACAGTACCCCCCAAAAGGTGCGGACTCCCGGCCACAAACCTGAACCTATAGGGGAGGGTCCAGGTGGGCATCTACCTTCGGTGGTGGCTCTAGTTTTGGATGCAGCCCCCCCTCCTCACGCTGATACTTCCTCTTTTGTGGAACTGGACCGTGGATCATCTCCGGAGACTCTGGACTGCGGATCATCGCCAGAGGCCCCAGACTGGGGATCGTCGCTGGAGGCCCCGGACTGGGGACCGTCGCTGGAAACAACGGACAGGGGACCGTCGCTGTAGGCCCTGGACTGTTGACCGTCGTTGGAGGCCCCTGACTGTGGCCTGTCGTTAGAGGTTCCGCACTTTGGCCCATCGTTGGAAGCTCCGGACCGTGGCCCGTCGCCGGCAGCTCTGGACTGGGAACTGTCGCCGGAAGCTCTGGACTGTGGAGGCGCACTGGAGACCTGATGCGTGGGACCGGGCTAGGTGGCACCGGGCTGATGACACGCACCTCAGGGCGAGTACGGAGAGGAGGCACAGGACTTACTGGACTGTGGAGGCGCACTGGAGATCTGATGCGTGGTGCCGGCACTGGTGGTACCGGGGTGGGGACACATACCTCAAGGTGAATGCGAGGAGCAGGAACAGGACGTACTGGACTGTGGATGCACACTGGAGACCTGATGCGTGGGACCGGTATAGGTGGCACCGGGCCGATGACACGCACCTCAGGGCGAGTACGGAGAGGTGGCAAAGGACTTACTGGACTGTGGGGGCGCACTGGAGGTGTGGAGCGTAGAGCTGGCACAACCCGTCCTGGCTGGATGTTTATTTTCGCCCTGCAAATGCGGGACGCTGGCACAGGACGCACTGGTCTGTGCAGACATACCGGAGACACAGTGCACAGAACCTGCACAGGATATCCTGGTCCAAGGAGGTATACTGGAGACCAGGAGCGCTGAGCCGGCACCATCCGTCCTGGCTGGATTCCCATTCTAGCCTGGTCAAAGCGGGGAGCTGGGATACAGCACACCGGGCTATGAATGCGAACTGGAGACACCGTGCGCATCACTGCATAACACGGTGCCTGACCAGTCACACGTTCCTCAGCACGCCGGCTCTGCAACGCTCTCAATGCTAGCACTTCTCTCCGGAATCTTGCGTCAAGCTCCTCAATTGCATCGAGCTCTGGTTCAGCCCTCGGCTCCGCCGACCACTCCGTGTGCAACCCCCCCAAAACTTTTTTGGAGCTGCCTCTCGTGCTTGTCTCGTTGGTACAACTCCTCGTAATATCGCCGTTCCGCTTTCGCTGCCTCTATCTCCTCCTGAGGACGGCGATACTCCCCAGCCTGCGTCCAGGGTCCTGCTCCATCCAGAATCTCCTCCCAGGTCCATTCCTCTTGACCACGCTGCTTGGTCCTAAAATGGTGGGATCTTCTGTCACGTTCGTTATAAGGATCGAAACAACGTACAGCATAGTATGCGTACCTTCTCTTATTTAAAAGAATGAACACCAAACAAACTAACAAAATAACAAATGAAACGTGAAGCTATACAATACAGTGGAGACAGGCAACTACACATAGACAACATCCCACAAAAGAAAGTGGGAGACAGGGCTGCTTAAATATGATCCCCAACCAGAGACAACGATAAACAACTGTCTCTGATTGGGAACCATACCAGGCCAATATAGAAATACAAAACCCCTATACCTACAACAACCCTAGACATACAAAACCCTAGACATACAAAACACTAGACATACAACACTAGAGTACCCACCCTAGTCACACCCTGACCTAACCAAAATATATAGAAAACAGAGATATCTAAGGTCAGGGCGTGACAGTACCCCCCAAAAGGTGCGGACTCCCGGCCACAAACCTGAACCTATAGGGGAGGGTCCAGGTGGGCATCTACCTTCGGTGGCGGCTCTAGTTTTGGATGCAGCCTGTCGTTAGAGGTTCCGCACTTTGGCCCATCGTTGGAAGCTCCGGACCGTGGTCCGTCGCCGGCAGCACTGGACTGGGAACTGTCGCCGGAAGCTCTGGACTGTGGAGGCGCACTGGAGACCTGATGCGTGGGACCTGGGTATAGGTGGCACCGGGCCGATGACACGCACCTCAGGGCGAGTACGGAGAGGAGGCAAAGGACTTACTGGACTGTGGGGGCGCACTGGAGGTGTGGAGCGTAGAGCTGGCACAACCCGTCCTGGCTGGATGTTTATTTTCGCCCTGCAAATGCGGGACGCTGGCACAGGACGCACTGGTCTGCGCAGACATACCGGAGACACAGTGCACAGAACCTGCACAGGATATCCTGGTCCAAGGAGGTATACTGGAGACCAGGAGCGCTGAGCCGGCACCATCCGTCCTGGCTGGATTCCCATTCTAGCCTGGTCAAAGTGGGGAGCTGGGATACAGCACACCGGGCTATGAATGCGAACTGGAGACACCGTGCGCATCACTGCATAACACGGTGCCTGACCAGTCACACGTTCCTCAGCACGCCGGCTCTGCAACGCTCTCAATGCTAGCACTTCTCTCCGGAATCTTGCGTCAAGCTCCTCAATTGCATCGAGCTCTGGTTCAGCCCTCGGCTCCGCCGACCACTCCGTGTGCAACCCCCCCAAAACTTTTTTGGAGCTGCCTCTCGTGCTTGTCTCGTTGGTACAACTCCTCGTAATATCGCCATTCCGCTTTCGCTTCCTCTATCTCCTCCTGAGGACGGCGATACTCCCCAGCCTGTGTCCAGGGTCCTGCTCCATCCAGGATCTCCTCCCAGGTCCATTCCTCTTGACCACGCTGCTTGGTCCTTAAATGGTGGGATCTTCTGTCACGTTCATTATAAGGATCGAAACAAGGTACATCGTGGTATGCGTACCTTCTCTTATTTAAAAGAATGAACACCAAACAAACTAACAAAATAACAAATGAAATGTGAAGCTATACAATATAGTGGAGACAGGCAACTACACATAGACAACATCCCACAACAGAGAGTGGGAGACAGGGCTGCTTAAATATGATCCCCAATCAGAGACAACGATAAACAACTGTCTCTGATTGGGAACCATATCAGGCCAACATAGAAATACAAAACCCCTAGTCCTACAACAACCCTAGACATTCAACACTAGAGTACCCACCCTAGTCACACCCTGACCTAACCAAAATATATAGAAAACAGAGATATCTAAGGTCAGGGCGCGACATACCGCTCAGGAAGGAGACGTGTTCTGTCTCCTAGAGATGAACGTACATTGGTGCGAAAAGTGCAAATCAGTACTATTATTCTGACATTCAAAATTCTTAAAATTAAGTGGTGATCATAACTGACATAAGACAGAGAATTTGAACTTGGATTAAATAACAGAATTAATTTAATTGTGAAAAACTAAGATTAAATGTATTTGGCTAAGGTGTATGTAAACATCCGACTTCAACTGTACATCGATTTTGGGAATTAATAATATATACCCATTGATTCTTAAAGAATATAACTTATAAATTCCTCATGAGATCAGTTCAACCGTCACACCCAATAAGAACCCAACATATAAGCTTGTTTTACTCTTTTACTCTGTTTGCAAACAATTTAAATGCAAGCAGACACCGCATAGCCTCAAAACATGGTTAAAACTATAATTTTGAGATCATGGATAGTCAGTCCTTGCATCCATAGCTCTGTCTACGATTTTAAGAGTGGTCAAATTTCTCTATGCCCATCCCTCAGCTTTTTACCAAAACAGACCATGACTACTTTGTCATTGTTTCAACTAAGGATTCTAGCTTTATCCACATCAACATGAGATACATTTTTGTTTATTAATAACAATAAATCAGTTCGTCAAAAGAACCCTATAAAATACAACATACATTTATCAGAGGCACCTCCTGTCCTTTGAGTTTAGGAAATTGTATTTTAGAAATACTATCAATCCATTCATAATATATACATAGTCCTTAATTAGCCTAATTATGTAATATTTATGACTTTGTTATATCAAATCGTTTTTTCCATTTATGTGGTCCTATGTCAAATAGTTTGTTCAATCTTGTTAATCAATAGCAAGTTCTAAGCAAACCATTTGATTGATCTATAGGCTACTATTTCACCTTTGTTCCCCATCTCTGATTTAATTTATTTACTTCTAAACTTTTACTGCTAATGTTTTGCATATAGTTTCCATTTTCTTTATGAATAACATTTTGACTTTCGATGTCTTTCAGACCTGCAAACAGCAACTTATTTAATCATATCAGGTCCTGTGCTCTACAAAACAACGAATTAAAAACCAAAGTAAAGACCAAAAAACGTAATTATGTCCGTTTTAACATTTAATTATATTTTACAACAATACAGAGCTGAGCACAGTGCTGATCAATGCTGCAATCCGTCTGGTCTGATCCTTCTATCCACATCTTATCGGTACTTCTCAGACAGAGCCCGGCCCACTGCTGCCAGGAACTTGTCCATGGCCACATGAGCTTCGGGGTTGAAATCATTGGGGAACAAGATAGCCAGCACCACCAAGATGTTGTGGGACAGGATCTACAGGAGGAAAGGAATGGAATTAGTACGCTACATGTTTTAATATGATATTGTATTTAATGATCTACGTTGTCCATTTTACTGTAAAGAGTACCCGATATATTCTAAATGCAACTATACATTTTCATTTGGTGTCAACGGTAAACAAATTATTATGAATAATGCTGTGACTGTCCTGACCTTGAAGTTGGCGGGATCGACACGCAGCTTGAAGGCATGCAGCTCGCTGAGGGCGAGGAGACCTGCGCTGATGTCGTCGATGCTGGCCACGGCTAAACTGATGCCTCCCATGATGGTCCCACCGTGCTTCCTGACTGGGGCAGAGCCGGGGCTCAGGTCCTTCCAGTGGGAGAAGTAGGTCTTGGTTTGTGGGTACACGACCAGCGTCCTACACCGGAAGAAAAAACACATGTCAAGAAAGATGGAACACTAACACCAAACAGTCTACATTTTTACTTCAAAAACAGCTATAATATTAGCAGCACGACAGCCATTACCTTGACAGTGCATCGCAGCCGATGTCTTCAGCCTTGCCGGCCACCTTAGCCCAGAAGGCCTTGACCATTTTCTTGTCCTTAGCGGTGAGACTCATGGTTGTAGTTAAAGACGATGCTGGAGTAGAAGTTTAGTGATGAGCTCTTACAAACGTAGACTTTTTATATTAGCCGCGAGCCCCACCCAATGCAGACCCACCTCCAAGATAAACAAGATACAACATGCCTTTTGTTAATGTTCAATAGGCACAATCCCTCAAGTTATTACATTTCTGCTTATTTTACTGGACAAAAACACAAGTTGGTACAATCCTCCATACAATACTTACAAAGACATTGTTAGCACCTTCTGAGCAGCACACAATATCAAACATAAACACACAGGGTAGAGATGGATAAAAACATGTATATACATGATTATGACAGTCATTGAAGTCTACGAAGTTTTTAGTATTAGAGATGTGTTGAGAGGTTTTTTAATGCTGGTAGTTTTCACAAGGGAGTCGGTCATTTCCATATTTTATTTCAGTACAAAATAATTCAATATTCGTTTATTTATTTATTTATCACTCTGGCTTTATGGTTTTTAACCAATAAAGAGAAGTCTAATTGTATTTTCAATAGGTAAATTGCCTGTATCATAAGTAAGAAATAGAAGCCTGTATTCAGAAATATCGAAAAGTTGACAGTAGAGATGCATTACCACCAAATAGACTGGAATAGTGCAACTATAAAAATACATATTAAATGGGTCCGACCTTACTAGCGCAGAATGAACATAGAGGTGAAATATCAATTCATTTGTTTAGAAATGTATTACAATGATAAAAATGATGTAATATCGTAGTAGGCGATTTCATATATCTTAGTAATATATTAATATCGTAGTTATATCGTACTAATATCTGACTATATGCATACACAGAGAGAGTTGAAAAATGTTTTTCAAAGTAATTGAATCCCCACCAAGTGTGATTAATGTGCAATAGGTCTATATCTTCAAATAGTAGGCATATTACACATGTATTTGCATGTGTTGAGAATGGTATATTTCCCCACTATTTGGGGCTTATTTTTGTTAATATTTCTAATAATGTAATAATTGGTATGCAACCTAATACTTAAATGAATGATTTCATCATGGATTTTAGGACAATGTATTCTTTTCAAATTGCTTTTAAACGTATATGGTAAACAGTAAAACTTCACATTATTATCTCAGTAAAATCTGTGACTTTTGGCTTATACAGCCCCTTACCATGACCCCACCCATCGCTGTCTTTAGGGAGGAGCGTCCCGATCCTTTTAAAAACGCTGCTCAAGCGAAGATAAAGTGTAAATGATTCGTTTGCCTCTGCGAAAGAAACTTCAACAGCTAGCAACATGGTTCAGTGGACAGACTTTGAGCGTGCCACCATTCAGAGCGTCTTCGAGAAGATGGACTACGATGACGTTGGGCCCGCGGCTCTTTCCAGGTAGTGCGTTTAAAACTGTGGTCTACAAATTATTGGAATTAGTCATGTTATTATACTGTTATTATATTATTATGCGCTTGTTATTATGATTTTCAAGACGAAGTCGTATTTGAGACATGCGTGTAATTAACGCGTAATTGACATCTCCAAATGACACATTAATTGATTTTCGTAAGATATGTGTGTATGCAGATATCACGTTTGTGTTATTCTTAACTGTTTATTATTTCTACAGGTGTCTGGTTGTGTACCCCTGGACCCAGAGGTATTTCGGTAACTTCGGAAACCTGTACAACGCCGCTGCCATCCAGGGAAACCCAATGGTCGCCGCTCACGGAAAGACCGTCCTGCGCGGACTGGACCGGGCTGTCAAGAACATGGACGACATCAAGGCCACCTACGCAGAGCTGAGCGTGCTGCACTCCGAGAAACTGCGCGTGGATCCCGACAATTTCAGGGTAAATTAGTTATCCTTTTCTAATCCACAAGGTCACATTATATTTTCCTATCTTTTAAAATAGTGTAGCAGAATGCGTTTTCTTACTTGTCCATTTGCTCCTTTCTTTTGCAGCTGCTGGCTGACTGCCTTACTATTGTCGTTGCTGCGAGAATGGGTGCTGACTTCACCGCTGATGTCCAGCGCGCTTTCCAGAAGTTCCTGGCCGTCGTGGTGAGCTCCCTGGGCAGACAGTACCACTAGAGCCCCTCCACTCAGAGACCGACGACCACCAGAGTACCAACAAGCTCTGATCATTTGTTTAGAGGCACATGTTGTTCCTTCTACTAAAGCAAATAAAATCTTCCGCAAATATTTTTTTATCTGTGCCTTATTTTCTTGCATGAACATCAATATGGTTAATCAGATATTGATAATGTGCAATATATAAAAATATTTAGCAAATAACTAGACTATTTGCCAATTAACCACACTGACATGTTACATTAGCTGTGCATAAACTAACCAATGCAACTAATAAATACAACCGTGTGTTTAATGTTGCAGAATTGATACTATGCGTTTAAATGATATCAGGACTGCAATGATTAATTCCTGTTTAAACACACAATCATCTCCTTCATAAAATTTGAAGAGAACTTTTCATAACAGATCTGGTATTCAATGTTAGGTTCATGTATTAGTCTGGCAAGAAATTGTTGATTTGTTGAGAGCTTAAACCTCGACTCCCTAGTTGCTACAGTTGAAATCGGAAGTTTACATAGAGTCATTAAAACTCGTGAACAAACTATAGTCTTGGCAAGTCGGTTAGGACATCTACTTTGTGCATGACACAAGTCATTTTTCCAACAATTATTTATAGACAGATTAGTTCACTTATAATTCACTGTATCACAATTCCACTGGGTCAGAAGTTTACATGCACTAAGTTGACTGTGCATTTAAGCAGTTTGGAAAATTCCAGCAAATGATGTCATGGCTTTAGAAGCTTCTGATAGGCTAATTGATATAATTTGAGTCAATTCGAGGTGTACCTGTGGATTGATTTCAAGGCCTACCTTCAACCTCAGTGCCTCTTTGATTCACATCATGGGAGAATCGAAAGAAATCAGCCAAGACCTCAGAAAAACAATTGTAGACTGTCAGGACCCGGTTACGAACCTGGGTCTCCTGAGATAGAAACAGTCACTTAACCAACTGAGCCACGAATAGTCAGCAGAACCTAGAAGATGAGGCAGACACAGCAGTACTTAAGACGGTGTATTTAATAAAGTAAAAAGGAGAAGTCCTTAAATACAAAAATGGCAAATCCAAAAGGTGGTAGGAATAGCACAAAAAAGCCTCAAGAGATACTCAAAAACAAAACAGAATTCCACAAGAGCATCCACGGAATCGACAAGAAAACACAGAACACTAGGGCTGGGTGCTAACATACAAACACAGAGCACAGAACTGAGGGAAACTAAGGGTTTAAATACAATCAGGGGAAACAAGGTACAGGTGCAAATAATAATGGGGAACAAGGGAAAAAACATAAGGTCAAAAAGCACAATGGGGGCATCTAGTGACCAAAACCTGGAACAACCCTGGCCAAATCCTGACAGAATCCCCCTAGGAACGGCTCCTGACGTTCCTACCAGCTCTCTCAGGGTGGAGGGCCCTGAACTGACGAATGAGGTCAGGATCCAGGATGTCTTTGGCAGGAACCCAGGAGCGCTCCTCGGGACCGTAGCCTTCCCAGTCCACCAGATACTGCCAGGACCGCTGCACCCGGCGGGAATCCAGTATCCGATGGACGGTATAAGCCGGCTGGCCTCCAATGACACGAGGCGGAGGGGGAGCTCTGTCTGCCGGGACAAGGGGAGAAAAACAACAGGTTTTAACAATGAAATGTGAAATGTGGGATTAATCTTAAGGGATCTGGGTAAGTGTAGGCGATAAGAAACTGGGTTAACTCTCCTGGCAACCTTGAAGGGACCGATGTATTTTTGGGACAGCTTGCGAGACTCCACCCGTAGAGGTAAGTTTCTTGTGGAGAGCCAGACTCTCTGGCCGGGCGCAGGGTAGGCCCGGGACGGCGACGTCTGTTGGCTTGTTGTTGGTACCTCTGTGAGGAACGCATAAGATTAAGACGGGTCTTACTCCACATAAGCCGACAGCGTCTGACGAACTTCAAGGCTGAAGGCACTCTGACTTCTGCCTCCTGGTCCGGGAACAATGGAGGAGCATAGCCAAACTGACACTCGTGCGGGGACATACCAGTGGAGGAGGAGCGCAAGGTGTTGTGCGCGTATTCGGCCCAAACAATAAAGGATGACCATGTGGACGGGTTGTCACGAGTCATACATCGGAGGGTGGTTTCCAGCTCTTGATTCATTCTCTCTGTTTGGCCGTTGGACTCCGGATGGTACCCTGAAGATAGACTGGCAGAAGCCCCCATGAGTTGGCAGAAGGCCTTCCAAAACCTTGAGGCGAACTGGGGACCTCTGTCAGAAACCATATCTTGAGGAATGCCGAAGACTCGGAACACATGATTAATTACCAACTCAGCCGTTTCCTTGGCAGAAGGTAACTTAGTCAGAGGGACGAACCTGGCCGCCTTTGAAAACCTGTCGATTATGACTAGGATAGTAGTATTGCCATGGGATGGAGGAAGTCCAGTAATAAAGTCCAATGAGATATGGGACCAGGGTCTGTGGGGAACAGGTAAAGGGTGAAGGAGTCCTTGAGGGCGGAGGTGAGAAGATTTGCCCTGGCAGCACACGGGACAGGCATTGACGAAAGTGGCAACGTCTTCTCTTATGGTAGGCCACCAGAACTTACGCTGGATGAACTCCAAGGTGCGACCTACGCCCGGATGACAGGTGAGGCGAGAGGAGTGCCCCCACAGAAGGACCTGAGTCCTCACTGCCTTGGGGACAAACAACCGATTGGCAGGACCTCCTTTCGGGTCCGGTTCGCTAGCTTGAGCACGTCTCACGGTATCCTCAACTTGCCACGAGATCGGAGCCACAATCTTAGCAGCAGGAAGAACAGGCATGTCCGTGTCATCTCGAATGGCAGGAGCGTAGACTCGGGACAGGGCATCCGGTTTGAGATTCTTCGACCCGGGCCGATAGGTGAGGATAAACTGGAATCGATTGAAGAAAAGAGACCATCTAGCTTGTCTAGAGTTCAACCGCTTCGCCTGCTGGATATACTCCAGATTTTTGTGGTCCGTAAGCACTTGAAACGGGTGAGAAGCCCCTCGAGCCAGTGTCTCCATTCCTTCAATGCCATCTTAACCGCTAGGAGTTCACGATCCCCCACATCGTAGTTCCTCTCAGTCGGGGTAAGCCGGTGTGAGAAGAAAGCGCACGGATGAAGCTTCTTGTCTTCACCCCTCTGAGACAGGACAGCTCCAACACCAACCTCTGATGCGTCTACCTCCACCACAAATGGTTCATCCGTAGTCGGTAGTATCAGGATGGGAGCAGAGAGAACGCGCTGCTTGAGTCCTTGGAAGGCCGTCTCAGCTTCTCTTCCCCACAAAAACCTTGCATTGCCACCCTTGGTTAAAGCTGAGAGAGGGGCTGCCACCAAGCTGAAGTTCTTGATGAACTTGCGGTAAAAGTTTGTGAAGCCCAGGAAACGCTGAACTTCCTTAACGGATTTGGGGGTGGGCCAATCCGCTACCGCCCCTACCTTCCTGGGGTCCATTTGGACTCGACCGGGTTCCACTACAAATCCCAGGAATTGTACTCGGGATGAATGGAATTCACATTTTTCCGGCTTATCGTACAGATGGCTGTCCAGGAGGCGTTTGAGTACTTGTCTGACATGCTTAGTGTGTTCTTGAAGGGAGCTCGAAAAGATGAGGATGTCATCCAAGTAAACGAACACAAATATGTTAAGCATATCCCTAAGCACATCGTTTATGAGTGCTTGGAACACCGCTGGGGCGTTGGTCAGGCCGAAGGGCATCACCAAGTATTCATAGTGACCAGTAGGCGTGTTGAAAGCGGTCTTCCACTCGTCACCAGGTCTGATCCGCACAAGATGGTATGCATTCCGCAGGTCAAGCTTAGTGAAAACAACTGCTTCCTGGAGCAGCTCGAAGGCTGTGGCCATAAGGGGTAGCGGGTAACGGTTACGGACGGTTATGGCATTGAGTCCCCGGTAGTCGATGCAAGGACGTAATCCACCGTCTTTCTTGGCCACAAAGAAAAACCCTGCTCCCGCCGGGGAGGTGGATGGACGCATGAGGCCTGCTTCCAGAGCGTCCTTGATGTAGGTATCCATAGCAGCTCGTTCGGGTGGAGATAGGGAAAAGATCCGACCCCTGGGGGGGCAAGTGCCCGGAAACAGGTCGATGGGGCAATCGTAAGGTCTATGGGGTGGTAGCATGGTGGCCCTCTGTTTGCTAAACACCAGTTTGAGGTCATGGTAACACTCGGGAACTCGGGTCAGGTCGATGGATTCTAAAGACTCGGGAGTAGAACTCGGGGAATTCTGGAAAATACAAGTAGCTTGGCACGTAGGACCCCACTGCTTGATAGTGCCCACAGACCAGTCGATGTGAGGGTTATGGCTGTGAAGCCAGGGGTATCCAAGGACGAGAGGGAACTCGGAACAGGAGATCAAATGAAAGTTCATCAATTCCTGGTGTTGTGAAACTGAAAGTCGCAAGGAGGTAGTGACATGAGTGACAAGTCCAGATCCCAAAGGGCTTCCATCCAATGTAGTGACCCTCATGGGTTCACTTAGAGGTTCAGAGGGAACGCCATTCTCCTTCGCCCAGACATCATCCATGAAGTTACCTGCGGCTCCAGAGTCTACCAAGGCTTGAAGGTGAAGCTTGTGGTTGTCCCAGGAGAGGGTGACTGGAATGAGCAGACGGGAGTTGGACGGATGGGAGGAGGTTATGTTTCCCGTTACAGTTCCCCCGGTCTGTACGGGACAGAGCGTTTCCCTGGAGCCCGGGACACGTGGAACGGAAATGGCCCGGTTTGCCGCAATATAGACAGCGTTGCTCCCTCATCCGGCGGTCTCTCTCAGCCTGGGAGATGCGTCCAATCTGCATGGGTTCCGATGGAGCCAGCGAGGATAAAGGTGGGGACTCGGAGCTGGGACTGATAGAGGCTAGAGGTCTACGGTTGAGTTCTCTCTCTCTCAGACGCTGGTCAATGCGTGAGGCCAACTTGATCAGGGACTCGAGATTGTCCGGTGGTTCCCGAGTGGCCAGTTCATCTTGGATAGTGTCGGAAAGGCCTTTCAGAAAGCACACCGTGAGCACCTCGTTGTTCCAGCCACTTGCTGCTGCCACCGTGCGGAACTGGATGGCATAGTCCGTCACGCTGCGCCAACCTTGGTGGAGAGTCAGGAGCTGTTTGGCTGAGTCAGAACCACTGCTTGGGCCTTGAAACACTCGTTTGAATTCCTCAGCAAAGGCAGAGTAGCTGGCACAGCAGGAACTATGGGCATCCCACACAGCAGTAGCCCAGGCCAGGGCTTTTTCCGACAGCAGGGTGATGATATAAGCGATCTTAGACCGGTCGGTGGGAAACGACGAGGGTTGTAGCTCAAAGGAGAGAGAACATTGGGTGAGAAACCCTTTACAAGCACTTGGATCACCTGAGAACCGTTGGGGAGGTGGAAGACGAGGTTCAGCCAGGGGGTTAACTGCCATGGGTACGTGAATCTGAGGTACTGGGACGGAACTGTTGCCGGGGTAAGACGATCAGATATTTGCTTAATGGAAGTCAGCATCTCCGACAGAAGATGAGAATGTCTAGCCATTAAGGCCTCTTGCTGAACCAGGGCGGCTTCGTGGCGTTGGACAGTCTCCTGGTGGTGGGACAGCATGGCAAAAAGGTCCTGGGAACTGGCTGCCTCTGGGTTCATTTTTGGCTCTGTGTTTCTGTCAGGACCCAGTTACGAACCTGGGTCTCCGGAGTGAGAAACAGTCACTTAACCAACTGAGCCACGAATAGTCAGCAGAACCCAGAAGATGAGGCAGACACAGCAGTACTTAAGACGGTGTATTTAATAAAGTAAAAAGGAGAAGTCCTTAAATACAAAAATGGCAAATCCAAAAGGTGTCCAAATCCTGACAGTAGACCTCCACAAGTCTGATTCATCCTTGGGAGAAATTTCCAAATGCCTGAATGTAC
>NW_027016776.1:0-53261 GCF_036934945.1 Oncorhynchus masou masou
GATAATATCATACAGTGGTAATATCGTATCGTGATAATATCATATTGTGGTAATATCGTATTGTGGTAATATCGTATTGTGATAATATCATACAGTGGTAATATCGTATCGTGATAATATCATACAGTGGTAATATCGTATCGTGATAATATCATACAGTGGATAATATCGTGGTAATATCGTGATAATATCATACAGTGGTAATATCGTATTGTGGTAATATCGTATTGTGATAATATCATACAGTGGTAATATCGTATCGTGATAATATCGTATTGTGGTAATATCATATTGTGGTAATATCGTATTGTGATAATATCATACAGTGGTAATATTGTATCGTGATAATATCATATTGTGGTAATATCGTATTGTGGTAATATCGTATTGTGATAATATCATACAGTGGTAATATCGTATCGTGATAATATCATACAGTGGTAATATCGTATCGTGATAATATCATACAGTGGTAATATCGTATCGTGATAATATCATACAGTGGTAATATCGTGATTGTGGTAATATCGTATTGTGATAATATCATACAGTGGTAATATCGTATCGTGATAATATCGTATTGTGGTAATATCATATTGTGGTAATATCGTATTGTGATAATATCATACAGTGGTAATATTGTATCGATAATATCATATTGTGGTAATATCGTATTGTGATAATATCATACAGTGGTAATATCGTATCGTGATAATATCATACAGTGGTAATATCGTATCGTGATAATATCATACAGTGGTAATATCGTATCGTGATAATATCATACAGTGGTAATATCGTATTGTGGTAATATCGTGTTGATAATATCATACAGTGGTAATATCGTATCGTGATAATATCGTATTGTGGTAATATCGTATTGATAATATCATACAGTGGTAATATCGTATCGATAATATCGTATTGTGATAATATCATACAGTGGTAATATCGTATTGTGATAATATTATACAGTGGTAATATCGTATTGTGATAATATCATACAGTGGTAATATCGTATTGTGATAATATCATACAGTGGTAATATCGTATTGTGATAATATCATACAGTGGTAATATCGTATTGTGGTAATATCATACAGTGGTAATATCGTATTGTGATAATATCATACAGTGGTAATATCGTATTGTGATAATATCATATTGTGGTAATATCGTATCGTGATAATATCGTATTGTGGTAATATCGTATTGTGGTAATATCATACAGTGGTAATATCGTATTGTGATAATATCATACAGTGGTAATATCGTATTGTGGTAATATCATACAGTGGTAATATCGTATTGTGATAATATCATACAGTGGTAATATCGATCGTGATAATATCATATTGTGGTAATATCGTATTGTGATAATATCGTATTGTGGTAATATCGTATTGTGGTAATATCGTATTGTGATAATATCATACAGTGGTAATATCGTATCATGGTAATATCATATTGTGGTAATATCGTATCGTGATAATATCATACAGTGGTAATATCGTATTGTGATAATATCATACAGTGGTAATATCGTATTGTGATAATATCATACAGTGGTAATATCGTATTGTGGTAATATCATACAGTGGTAATATCGTATTGTGATAATATCATACAGTGGTAATATCGTATTGTGATAATATCATACAGTGGTAATATCGTATCGTGATAATATCATACAGTGGTAATATTGTATCGTGATAATATCGTATTGTGGTAATATCATATTGTGGTAATATCATACAGTGGTAATATCGTATCGTGATAATATCGTATTGTGGTAATATCGTATTGTGGTAATATCATATTGTGGTAATATCATACAGTGGTAATATCGTATTGTGGTAATATCGTATTGTGGTAATATCGCATTGTGGTAATATCATAGTGGTAATATCGTATCGTGATAATATCATACAGTGGTAATATCGTATCGTGATAATATCATACAGTGGTAATATCGTATTGTGGTAATATCGTATTGTGGTAATATCATATTGTGGTAATATCGTGATCGTTAGTAATATCGTATCGTGGTAATATCGATCGATAATATCATATTGTGGTAATATCGTATCGTGATAATATCGTATTGTGATAATATCATATTGTGGTAATATCGTATCGTGATAATATCATATCGTGATAATATCATATTGTGGTAATATCGTCGCGTGATAATATCAGATCGCGATAATATCATACAGTGGTAATATCGTATTGTGGTAATATCGTATCGTGATAATATCATATTGTGGTAATATCGTATCGTGATAATATCATATTGTGGTAATATCGATCGTGGTAATATCGTATTGTGGTAATATCATATTGTGGTAATATCATACAGTGGTAATATCGATCGCGTGATAATATCGTATTGTGGTAATATCGCATTGTGGTAATATCATATTGTGGTAATATCATACAGTGGTAATATCATATTGTGGTAATATCGTATTGTGGTAATATCATATTGTGGTAATATCATACAGTGGTAATATCGTTATCGTGATAATATCATACAGTGGTAATATCGTATCGTGATAATATCGCATCGTGATAATATCATATTGTGGTAATATCGCATCGTGATAATATCATATCGTGATAATATCATATTGTGGTAATATCGTGTCGGATAATATCGTATCGTGATAATATCATACAGTGGTAATATCGTATTGTGGTAATATCGTATCGTGATAATATCATATTGTGGTAATATCGTATCGATAATATCATATTGTGGTAATATCAGATCGTGGTAATATCGTTATTGTGATAATATCATATTGTGGTAATATCATATTGTGGTAATATCGATTGTGATAATATCGATCGTGATAATATCATATTGTGGTAATATCATTATCGGATAATATCATATTGTGGTAATATCAGATCGTGGTAATATCGTATTGTGGTAATATCATATTGTGGTAATATCATACAGTGGTAATATCGTATCGTGATAATATCGTATTGTGGTAATATCGTATTGTGGTAATATCATATTGTGGTAATATCATACAGTGGTAATATCGTATTGTGGTAATATCGTATTGTGGTAATATCATATTGTGGTAATATCATACAGTGGTAATATCAGATCGTGATAATATCATACAGTGGTAATATCGTGATCGTGGTAATATCGTATTGTGGTAATATCATATTGTGGTAATATCGTATCGTGATAATATCGTATCGTGATAATATCATATTGTGGTAATATCGTATCGTGATAATATCAGATCGTGATAATATCATATTGTGGTAATATCAGTATCGTGATAATATCATATCGTGATAATATCATATTGTGGTAATATCGTATCGTGATAATATCAGATCGTGATAATATCATACAGTGGTAATATCGTATTGTGGTAATATCGATCGTGATAATATCATATTGTGGTAATATCGTATCGTGATAATATCATATTGTGGTAATATCGTTATTGTGGTAATATCGCATTGTGGTAATATCGTATCGTGATAATATCATATTGTGGTAATATCGTTATCGTGATAATATCGTACAGTGGTAATATCATACAGTGGTAATATCGTGTCATTGATAATATCGTACAGTGGTAATATCATACAGTGGTAATATCGATCGTGATATCATATTGTGGTAATATCGTATTGTGGTAATATCGATCGTGATAATATCATACAGTGGTAATATCATACAGTGGTAATATCGTATCGTGATAATATCGATCGTGATAATATCGTATTGTGGTAATATCATATTGTGGTAATATCATATTGTGGTAATATCATATTGTGGTAATATCGTATCGTGATAATATCATATTGTGGTAATATCATACAGTGGTAATATCAGATCGTGGTAATATCGTATCGTGATAATATCATATTGTGGTAATATCATATTGTGGTAATATCGTATCGTGATAATATCATATTGTGGTAATATCATATTGTGGTAATATCGTATTGTGGTAATATCGTATCGTGATAATATCATACAGTGGTAATATCATACAGTGGTAATATCGTATCGTGATAATATCGATCGTGATAATATCGTATTGTGGTAATATCATATTGTGGTAATATCATATTGTGGTAATATCATATTGTGGTAATATCGTATCGTGATAATATCATATTGTGGTAATATCATACAGTGGTAATATCGTATTGTGGTAATATCGTATCGTGATAATATCATATTGTGGTAATATCATATTGTGGTAATATCGTATCGTGATAATATCATATTGTGGTAATATCATATTGTGATAATATCGTATCGTGATAATATCGTATCGTGATAATATCGTATTGTGGTAATATCGTATCGTGGTAATATCGTATCGTGGTAATATCGTATTGTCAGGTCCCTGGTGGTTCCCAGCCCTAATTATAACGGCATCATAAAACATTAAACTGCCGATTTAAAGTAAAGTGTTGCCAAACAAAACAAGCTTCATTAACAGTCTCACACCACACCACACCACACCACACCACACCACACCACACAGATAGCCCTACACAAAGAGATGTCAAAAACACAACACAAACCCATCGTTACAGTCCTACTGTACCTTGTACAGCAATACAATAAATCATCTTTCAACAAGGAAAAATGCATTTTCCTCATCTCAGCTATTTTCTCAGTTACTGTGTGTGACATTCTCAGAATATACATTCAGAGCCTGGTTGAGGAAGAAAAAACAACTAATTTCAGCACTAATTAATAAATTCAGCTTTGAACCATACAAGCCTTCAGGCCTTTTCTTGAGGTGGTTCTGAGAAAATGTTCAATATATGAACCGAGCTATAGTCGAAGTTAGAACAAGGTCAATGATAGCATTTAGCAGACGCTCTTACAGGAGCAATTAGGGTTAAGTGCCTTGGCTCAATGGCACATTGAGAGATTTTTCGCCGAGCCGGCTAAGGGACTTGAACCAACGATCTTTCCTTTACTGGGCCAACAGCACTTAACTGCTAGGCTACGTGTCGCAAACCGAGCTAGAATAAGGCATATTGGTTTGTGTTCTGAGAAAATACTACGTATTTAAACTCTCTGTTCAAATAGAGAGAGAATAAGGCATATTGGTTTGTGTTCTGAGAAAATGCTACGTATTTAATCTCTGTTCAAACAGAGAGGGAATAAGACATATGGGTTTGTGTTCTGAGAAAATTCTACGTATTTAAACTCTCTGTTCAAATAGAGAGAAAATAAGGCATATTGGTTTGTGTTCTGAGAAAATGCTACGTATTTAAACTCTCTGTTCAAACAGAGAGGGAATAAGACATATGGGTTTGTGTTCTGAGAAAATTCTACGTATTTAAACTCTCTGTTCAAACAGAGAGAGAATAAGGCATATGGGTTTGTGTTCTGAGAAAATTCTACGTATTTAAACTCTCTGTTCAAATAGAGAGAAAATAAGGCACATGGGTTTGTGTTCTGAGAAAATGCTACATATTTAAACTCTCTGTTCAAATAGAGAGAATAAGGCATATGGGTTTGTGTTCTGAGAAAATGCTATGTATTTAAACTCTCTGTTCAAATAGAGAGAATAAGGCATATGGGTTTGTGTTCTGAGAAAATGCTATGTATTTAAACTCTATGTTCAAATAGAGAGACTTGCAGTATAACAAGAGCGTTAGAGATACGGTCTTAAAATGATGTCACGGTAAAGCTGAGGGGTTTATACGGTTATGTTTGAGAAAGAGAACGCACGTTACTATTTATAACTGTATTTCCCCCCCCCACCAGTTTTGTTTACAAAAGATAACAACATTAGGAAATTAAAATCCATGTATGTGGCTTTTTTAAGCATGTTCCAGTAGAAAAATACAGCTATAAATACCAACCTGCTTGCTCTTGAAAAACACAACTCAAGTGCCCCCCCCCCCACCCAGTTTGACCTTGACCTCTTTTGAAGACCTTAACCGTTTCTTCTTCTTCTTCTTCTTTATTTTACCTTTTGGGGCGTGTCGGGGCTGGGACTGCTAGGGTGGGAGAGAGGGTGGTGGGTGGTGGGGGTAGGTTAGGACTTTCTTTTGGGGTTGAGTTAGGTTGCGTTGTGTCTGCAAAATGTCAAAAGAAATGTATCACATCATAAAGGGGCATAAAGAACAACAGACAGTAAAGACCAGTGTTACTACACAACATGGGTGGAAGAACAACTCAAACAACAGAAAACACAACAGTTTAGAGAAAGTCGTGAGGTGGGACCAGAGAATCCAGTGATTATAGGTCATAAAACAATCACATCCCTCCTTTAGGATTGCAGTCAGCAAATCAGTGATTTCCATAGTGGGCTCTCTGATACTTACCCATTGAATAACATAGACATTGACATTATAGGTCATAAACCAATCACATCCTCCTTTAGGATTGCACAGTCGGCAAATAACCAGCAGAAGGAGATCCCTTTCAATCCATTTTCCCCATTCACTGTGTTGGTGGTGCTCAAATAATTGATGATTACTTACATAATTAGCAGAGAACCCACTCTGTACATTTGATGTACAGTATATTGTTTTAAATAATATGTGTCAAAATGTACAAAAAAGGGTACTTTTGAGATATTCCTATTTTCTAATTTGAATAAATGAATGTGAAGATGTGTATTTCCAGAATCTAGACATATTCCATATGTTAGAGCACACGAAAAGGAGTATAACGACACTAAGATGTTGTCTGTATCATGTTGTCTTATTAATGACACTAAGATGTTGTCTGTATCATGTTGTCTGTATGACACTACGATGTTGTCTGTATCATGTTGTCTGTATAATGACACTAAGATGTTGTCTGTATAATGACACTAAGATGTTGTCTGTATCATGTTGTCTGTATAACGACACTAAGATGTTGTCTGTATCATGTTGTCTTATTAATGACACTAAGATGTTGTCTGTATCATGTTGTCTGTATGACACTACGATGTTGTCTGTATCATGTTGTCTGTATAATGACACTAAGATGTTGTCTGTATAATGACACTAAGATGTTGTCTGTATAATGACACCAAGATGTCTGTATCATGTTGTCTGTATAATGACACTAAGATGTTGTCTGTATGATGACGCTAAGATGTTGTCTGTATGATGACGCTAAGATGTTGTCTGTGTAATGACACCAAGATGTCTGTATAATGACACCATGATGTTGTCTGTATAATGGCACTAGATGTTGTCTGTATAATGACACCAATATGCCTGTGTCATGTTGTCTGTATAATGACACCAATATATCTGTGTCATGTTGTCTGTATAATGACATCAAGATGTTGTCGGTGTCATGTTGTCTATATAATGACAATAAGAGACGACTCCGAGATGCTGGCCTTCTAGGCCGAGTTGCTAAGAAAAAGCCATATCCCAGACTGGCCCATAAAAAGAAAAGATTAAGATGGGCAAAAGAACACAGACACTGGACAGAGGAACTCTGCCTAGAAGGCCAGCATCCCGGAGTCGCCTCTTCACTGTTGACGTTGAGACTGATGTTTTGCAGGTACTATTTAATGAAGCTGCCAGTTGAAGACTTGTGAGGCGTCTGTTTCTAAAACTAGACACTCTAATGTACTTGTCCTCTTGCTCAGTTGTGCACCGGGGCCTCCCACTCCTCGTTCTATTCAGGTTAGAGCCACTTTGCGCTGTTCTGTGAAAGGAGTAGGACACAGAGTTGTACGAGATCTTCAGTTTCTTGGCAATTTCTCACATGGAATAGCCTTAATTTCTCAGAACAAGAATAGACTGACGAGTTTCAGGAGTTTGGTCTTTGTTTCTGGGCATTTTGAGCCTGTAATCGATCCCACAAATCCTGATGCTCCAGATACTCAACTAGTCTAAAGAAGGCCAGTTTTATTGCTTCTTTAATCAGGACAACAGTTTTCAGCTGTGCTAACATAATTGTAGATGGTTTTCTAATGATCAATTAGCCTTTTAAAATTACAAACTTGGATTAGCTAACACAACGTGCCATTGGAACACAGGAGTGATGGTTGCTGATAATGGGCCCCTGTACGCCTACGTAGATTTTCCATTAAAAATCTGCCGTTTCCAGCTACAATAGTCATTTACAACATTAACATGTTATTTTAATGGACAAAAAAATGTGCTTTTCTTTCAAAAACAAGGACATTTCTAAGTGACCCCAAACTTTTGAACGGTAGTGTACATTTATTGAGGAGTGCACGAAATGTGGCTGGTAAGGCTTGCATGTCACAGGAGGCGTATCTACACTGTAGGTCTACAAGGAGCTAAATAAAAACAGTCAATTTCATCAACATAAACATTTTAAAATCATATCCAACATCTTTCCTCCTAATGAAGTTTCTATGTGAGAATTTCCAGAACAATCTGAGACCCCCCCCCCAAAAAAACCGCTGGAGTGGAATCACCCGATACCTTACTGGCATTGAGGCCAAGTGGAACACTTGCACACACACACACACAACGCACATACACACACCGTGTTGAGAGTCATTGTTAAAAGAATTGCCACAACACAGTCTGGTTGAACAAGATGGCAAGCTTTGCTCACTCAGTGAAGTAAAACAACAGCAACGTTTTTCCCATCTAGTTTAACCAGGGTACCAACACAGGGTCTCCTCTGTCCTCGCCTCCTTCCTTCCCTAAGGCCTTTTCTTCCTGTGGTTTTGAGAAGGAGGTGAGGAGAAAGGAAAAAGATGATCGGAGATAGAGCTAGACAGACTCAAGTGACAGTCTGACTCAAATGTGTGGGAGGGGAGTGTGTGTGTACGTCAGCAAATTAAAAGAGAAAAAGACAATCGAAGACTGTCGATCAAGACCCCGGCATTGATCTTGAACCTAAACTGCAGATGGCAGAGAGATAGAACAGGAGGAGTTCTACTTCATTCTGTGACATTTGACCTTTATAATTCATCTTAGTAATCACATCATGAATAATGACAAAATGGCAAACATAATGAAAGGATAATGAAAGGAAGAAAAATTGGAGGACAAGATGAACAGAACAGAGCAGTACCTGTAACTAAGGAGGGATGACGAGGAGAACAGAGCAGAGATGTACCTGTAACTAAGGAGGGATGACGAGGAGAACAGAACAGAGCAGTACATGTAACTAAGGAGGGATGACGAGGAGAACAGAGCAGAGATGTACCTGTAACTAAGGAGGGATGACGAGGAGAACAGAGCAGAGATGTACCTGTAACTAAGGAGGGATGACGAGGAGAACAGAGCAGAGATGTACCTGTAACTAAGGAGGGATGACGAGGAGAACAGAGCAGAGATGTACCTGTAACTAAGGAGGGATGACGAGGAGAACAGAGCAGAGATGTACCTGTAACTAAGGAGGGATGACGAGGAGAACAGAGCAGAGATGTACCTGTAACTAAGGAGGGATGACGAGGAGAACAGAGCAGAGATGTACCTGTAACTAAGGAGGGATGACGAGGAGAACAGAGCAGAGATGTACCTGTAACTAAGGAGGGATGACGAGGAGAACAGAGCAGAGATGTACCTGTAACTAAGGAGGGATGACGAGGAGAACAGAACAGAGATGTACCTGTAACTAAGGAGGGATGACGAGGAGAACAGAGCAGAGATGTACCTGTAACTAAGGAGGGATGACGAGGAGAACAGAGCAGAGATGTACCTGTAACTAAGGAGGGATGACGAGGAGAACAGAGCAGAGATGTACCTGTAACTAAGGAGGGATGACGAGGAGAACAGAGCAGAGCAGTACATGTAACTAAGGAGGGATGACGAGGAGAACAGAGCAGAGATGTACCTGTAACTAAGGAGGGATGACGAGGAGAACAGAGCAGAGATGTACCTGTAACTAAGGAGGGATGACGAGGAGAACAGAGCAGAGATGTACCTGTAACTAAGGAGGGATGATGAGGAGAACAGAGCAGAGATGTACATGTAACTAAGGAGGGATGACGAGGAGAACAGAACAGAGATGTACATGTAACTAAGGAGGGATGACGAGGAGAACAGAGCAGAGATGTACCTGTAACTAAGGAGGGATGACGAGGAGAACAGAGCAGAGATGTACCTGTAACTAAGGAGGGATGATGAGGAGAACAGAGCAGAGATGTACATGTAACTAAGGAGGGATGACGAGGAGAACAGAACAGAGATGTACATGTAACTAAGGAGGGATGACGAGGAGAACAGAGCAGAGATGTACATGTAACTAAGGAGGGATGACGAGGAGAACAGAGCAGAGATGTACCTGTAACTAAGGAGGGATGACGAGGAGAACAGAGATGTACATGTAACTAAGGAGGGATGACGAGGAGAACAGAGATGTACATGTAACTAAGGAGGGATGACGAGGAGAACAGAGCAGAGATGTACCTGTAACTAAGGAGGGATGACGAGGAGAACAGAGCAGAGATGTACCTGTAACTAAGGAGGGATGACGAGGAGAACAGAGCAGAGATGTACATGTAACTAAGGAGGGATGACGAGGAGAACAGAGCAGAGATGTACCTGTAACTAAGGAGGGATGACGAGAGGAGAACAGAACAGAGATGTACCTGTAACTAAGGAGGGATGACGAGGAGAACAGAGCAGAGATGTACCTGTAACTAAGGAGGGATGACGAGGAGAACAGAGCAGAGATGTACCTGTAACTAAGGAGGGATGACGAGGAGAACAGAGCAGAGATGTACCTGTAACTAAGGAGGGATGACGAGGAGAACAGAGCAGAGATGTACCTGTAACTAAGGAGGGATGACGAGGAGAACAGAGCAGTACCTGTAACTAAGGAGGGATGACGAGGAGAACAGAGCAGAGATGTACCTGTAACTAAGGAGGGATGACGAGGAGAACAGAGCAGAGATGTACCTGTAACTAAGGAGGGATGACGAGGAGAACAGAGCAGAGATGTACCTGTAACTAAGGAGGGATGACGAGGAGAACAGAGCAGTACCTGTAACTAAGGAGGGAGGACGAGGAGAACAGAGCAGAGATGTACCTGTAACTAAGGAGGGATGACGAGGAGAACAGAGCAGAGATGTACCTGTAACTAAGGAGGGATGACGAGGAGAACAGAGCAGAGATGTACCTGTAACTAAGGAGGGATGACGAGGAGAACAGAGCAGTACCTGTAACTAAGGAGGGATGACGAGGAGAACAGAGCAGAGATGTACCTGTAACTAAGGAGGGATGACGAGGAGAACAGAGCAGTACCTGTAACTAAGGAGGGATGACGAGGAGAACAGAGCAGAGCAGAGATGTACCTGTAACTAAGGAGGAGGACGAGGAGAACAGAGCAGAGATGTACATGTAACTAAGGAGGGATGACGAGGAGAACAGAGCAGAGATGTACCTGTAACTAAGGAGGGATGACGAGGAGAACAGAGCAGAGATGTACCTGTAACTAAGGAGGGATGACGAGGAGAACAGAACAGAGATGTACCTGTAACTAAGGAGGGATGACGAGGAGAACAGAGCAGAGATGTACCTGTAACTAAGGAGGGATGACGAGGAGAACAGAGCAGAGATGTACCTGTAACTAAGGAGGGATGACGAGGAGAACAGAGCAGAGATGTACCTGTAACTAAGGAGGGATGACGAGGAGAACAGAGCAGAGATGTACCTGTAACTAAGGAGGGATGACGAGGAGAACAGAGCAGAGATGTACCTGTAACTAAGGAGGGATGACGAGGAGAACAGAGCAGAGATGTACCTGTAACTAAGGAGGGATGACGAGGACAACAGAGCAGAGATGTACCTGTAACTAAGGAGGGATGACGAGGAGAACAGAGCAGAGATGTACCTGTAACTAAGGAGGGATGACGAGGAGAACAGAACAGAGATGTACCTGTAACTAAGGAGGGATGACGAGGAGAACAGAGCAGAGATGTACCTGTAACTAAGGAGGGATGACGAGGAGAACAGAGCAGAGATGTACCTGTAACTAAGGAGGGATGACGAGGAGAACAGAGCAGAGATGTACCTGTAACTAAGGAGGGATGACGAGGAGAACAGAGCAGAGATGTACCTGTAACTAAGGAGGGATGACGAGGACAACAGAGCAGAGATGTACCTGTAACTAAGGAGGGATGACGAGGAGAACAGAGCAGAGATGTACCTGTAACTAAGGAGGGATGACGAGGACAACAGAGCAGAGATGTACCTGTAACTAAGGAGGGATGACGAGGAGAACAGAGCAGAGATGTACCTGTAACTAAGGAGGGATGACGAGGAGAACAGAGCAGAGATGTACATGTAACTAAGGAGGGATGACGAGGAGAACAGAGCAGAGCAGTACATGTAACTAAGGAGGGATGACGAGGAGAACAGAGCAGAGATGTACCTGTAACTAAGGAGGGATGACGAGGAGAACAGAGCAGAGATGTACATGTAACTAAGGAGGGATGACGAGGAGAACAGAGCAGAGATGTACCTGTAACTAAGGAGGGATGACGAGGAGAACAGAGCAGAGATGTACCTGTAACTAAGGAGGGATGACGAGGAGAACAGAGCAGAGATGTACCTGTAACTAAGGAGGGATGACGAGGAGAACAGAGCAGAGATGTACCTGTAACTAAGGAGGGATGACGAGGAGAACAGAGCAGAGATGTACCTGTAACTAAGGAGGGATGACGAGGAGAACAGAGCAGAGATGTACCTGTAACTAAGGAGGGATGACGAGGAGAACAGAACAGAGATGTACCTGTAACTAAGGAGGGATGACGAGGAGAACAGAACAGAGATGTACCTGTAACTAAGGAGGGATGACGAGGAGAACAGAGCAGAGATGTACCTGTAACTAAGGAGGGATGACGAGGAGAACAGAGCAGAGATGTACCTGTAACTAAGGAGGGATGACGAGGAGAACAGAGCAGAGCTGTACCTGTAACTAAGGAGGGATGACGAGGAGAACAGAACAGAGATGTACCTGTAACTAAGGAGGGATGACGAGGAGAACAGAGCAGAGATGTACCTGTAACTAAGGAGGGATGACGAGGAGAACAGAGCAGAGCTGTACCTGTAACTAAGGAGGGATGACGAGGAGAACAGAGCAGAGATGTACCTGTAACTAAGGAGGGATGACGAGGAGAACAGAGCAGAGCTGTACCTGTAACTAAGGAGGGATGACGAGGAGAACAGAGCAGAGATGTACCTGTAACTAAGGAGGGATGACGAGGACAACAGAGATGTACATGTAACTAAGGAGGGATGACGAGGAGAACAGAGCAGAGATGTACCTGTAACTAAGGAGGGATGACGAGGAGAACAGAGCAGAGATGTACCTGTAACTAAGGAGGGATGACGAGGAGAACAGAACAGAGATGTACATGTAACTAAGGAGGGATGACGAGGACAACAGAGCAGAGATGTACCTGTAACTAAGGAGGGATGACGAGGAGAACAGAGCAGAGATGTACCTGTAACTAAGGAGGGATGACGAGGAGAACAGAGATGTACATGTAACTAAGGAGGGATGACGAGGAGAACAGAGCAGAGATGTACCTGTAACTAAGGAGGGATGACGAGGAGAACAGTGAGCAGATATGTACCTGTAACTAAGGAGGGATGACGAGGAGAACAGAACAGAGATGTACATGTAACTAAGGAGGGATGACGAGGACAACAGAGCAGAGATGTACCTGTAACTAAGGAGGGATGACGAGGAGAACAGAGCAGAGATGTACCTGTAACTAAGGAGGGATGACGAGGAGAACAGAACAGAGCAGTACATGTAACTAAGGAGGGATGACGAGGAGAACAGAACAGAGCAGTACATGTAACTAAGGAGGGATGACGAGGACAACAGAGCAGAGATGTACCTGTAACTAAGGAGGGATGACGAGGAGAACAGAGCAGAGCTGTACATGTAACTAAGGAGGGATGACGAGGAGAACAGAGCAGAGATGTACCTGTAACTAAGGAGGGATGACGAGGAGAACAGAGCAGAGATGTACCTGTAACTAAGGAGGGATGACGAGGAGAACAGAGCAGAGATG
Source organism: Oncorhynchus masou masou (assembly GCF_036934945.1). Classification (NCBI taxonomy): domain Eukaryota; kingdom Metazoa; phylum Chordata; class Actinopteri; order Salmoniformes; family Salmonidae; genus Oncorhynchus; species Oncorhynchus masou. The sequence goes on from NW_027016776.1 coordinate 13,983, forward strand.
TACATGTAACTAAGGAGGGATGACGAGGAGAACAGAGCAGAGATGTACCTGTAACTAAGGAGGGATGACGAGGAGAACAGAGCAGAGCTGTACATGTAACTAAGGAGGGATGACGAGGAGAACAGAGCAGAGATGTACCTGTAACTAAGGAGGGATGACGAGGAGAACAGAGCAGAGATGTACATGTAACTAAGGAGGGATGACGAGGAGAACAGAGCAGAGATGTACCTGTAACTAAGGAGGGATGACGAGGAGAACAGAGCAGAGCTGTACCTGTAACTAAGGAGGGATGACGAGGAGAACAGAACAGAGATGTACCTGTAACTAAGGAGGGATGACGAGGAGAACAGAGCAGAGATGTACCTGTAACTAAGGAGGGATGACGAGGAGAACAGAGCAGAGCTGTACCTGTAACTAAGGAGGGATGACGAGGAGAACAGAGCAGAGATGTACCTGTAACTAAGGAGGGATGACGAGGAGAACAGAGCAGAGCTGTACCTGTAACTAAGGAGGGATGACGAGGAGAACAGAGCAGAGATGTACCTGTAACTAAGGAGGGATGACGAGGACAACAGAGATGTACATGTAACTAAGGAGGGATGACGAGGAGAACAGAGCAGAGATGTACCTGTAACTAAGGAGGGATGACGAGGAGAACAGAGCAGAGATGTACCTGTAACTAAGGAGGGATGACGAGGAGAACAGAACAGAGCAGTACATGTAACTAAGGAGGGATGACGAGGAGAACAGAGATGTACATGTAACTAAGGAGGGATGACGAGGAGAACAGAGCAGAGATGTACCTGTAACTAAGGAGGGATGACGAGGAGAACAGAGCAGAGATGTACCTGTAACTAAGGAGGGATGACGAGGAGAACAGAACAGAGATGTACATGTAACTAAGGAGGGATGACGAGGACAACAGAGCAGAGATGTACCTGTAACTAAGGAGGGATGACGAGGAGAACAGAGCAGAGATGTACCTGTAACTAAGGAGGGATGACGAGGAGAACAGAACAGAGCAGTACATGTAACTAAGGAGGGATGACGAGGAGAACAGAACAGAGCAGTACATGTAACTAAGGAGGGATGACGAGGACAACAGAGCAGAGATGTACCTGTAACTAAGGAGGGATGACGAGGAGAACAGAGCAGAGCTGTACATGTAACTAAGGAGGGATGACGAGGAGAACAGAGCAGAGATGTACCTGTAACTAAGGAGGGATGACGAGGAGAACAGAGCAGAGATGTACCTGTAACTAAGGAGGGATGACGAGGAGAACAGAGCAGAGATGTACATGTAACTAAGGAGGGATGACGAGGAGAACAGAGCAGAGATGTACCTGTAACTAAGGAGGGATGACGAGGAGAACAGAGCAGAGCTGTACATGTAACTAAGGAGGGATGACGAGGAGAACAGAGCAGAGATGTACCTGTAACTAAGGAGGGATGACGAGGAGAACAGAGCAGAGATGTACATGTAACTAAGGAGGGATGACGAGGAGAACAGAGCAGAGATGTACATGTAACTAAGGAGGGATGACGAGGAGAACAGAGCAGAGATGTACCTGTAACTAAGGAGGGATGATGAGGAGAACAGAACAGAGATGTAACAGTAACTAAGGAGGGATGACGAGGAGAACAGAGCAGAGCTGTACATGTAACTAAGGAGGGATGACGAGGAGAACAGAGCAGAGATGTACCTGTAACTAAGGAGGGATGACGAGGAGAACAGAGCAGAGATGTACATGTAACTAAGGAGGGATGACGAGGAGAACAGAGCAGAGATGTACATGTAACTAAGGAGGGATGACGAGGAGAACAGAGCAGAGATGTACCTGTAACTAAGGAGGGATGACGAGGAGAACAGAACAGAGATGTAACAGTAACTAAGGAGGGATGACGAGGAGAACAGAGCAGAGCTGTACATGTAACTAAGGAGGGATGACGAGGAGAACAGAGCAGAGATGTACCTGTAACTAAGGAGGGATGACGAGGAGAACAGAGCAGAGATGTACATGTAACTAAGGAGGGATGACGAGGAGAACAGAGCAGAGATGTACATGTAACTAAGGAGGGATGACGAGGAGAACAGAGCAGAGATGTACCTGTAACTAAGGAGGGATGACGAGGAGAACAGAACAGAGATGTAACAGTAACTAAGGAGGGATGACGAGGAGAACAGAGCAGAGCTGTACCTGTAACTAAGGAGGGATGACGAGGAGAACAGAGCAGAGATGTACCTGTAACTAAGGAGGGATGACGAGGAGAACAGAGCAGAGATGTACCTATAACTAAGGAGGGATGACGAGGACAACAGAGCAGAGATGTACCTGTAACTAAGGAGGGATGACGAGGAGAACAGAACAGAGATGTAACAGTAACTAAGGAGGGATGACGAGGAGAACAGAGCAGAGCTGTACCTGTAACTAAGGAGGGATGATGAGGAGAAAAGAGCAGAGATGTACCTGTAACTAAGGAGGGATGATGAGGAGAACAGAGCAGAGATGTACATGTAACTAAGGAGGGATGACGAGGAGAACAGAGCAGAGATGTACCTGTAACTAAGGAGGGATGACGAGGAGAACAGAGCAGAGATGTACCTATAACTAAGGAGGGATGACGAGGACAACAGAGCAGAGATGTACCTGTAACTAAGGAGGGATGACGAGGAGAACAGAACAGAGATGTAACAGTAACTAAGGAGGGATGACGAGGAGAACAGAGCAGAGCTGTACCTGTAACTAAGGAGGGATGATGAGGAGAAAAGAGCAGAGATGTACCTGTAACTAAGGAGGGATGATGAGGAGAACAGAGCAGAGATGTACCTGTAACTAAGGAGGGATGACGAGGACAACAGAGCAGAGCTGTACCTGTAACTAAGGAGGGATGACGAGAACAGAACAGAGATGTACCTGTAACTAAGGAGGGATGACGAGAACAGAACAGAGATGTACCTGTAACTAAGGAGGGATGACAAGGAGAACAGAACAGAGTTGTACCTGTAACTAAGGAGGGATGATGAGGAGGACAGAACAGAGCTGTACCTGTAACTAAGGAGGGATGACGAGAACAGAACATAGATGTACCTGTAACTAAGGAGGGATGACGAGAACAGAACAGAGATGTACCTGTAACTAAGGAGGGATGACGAGAACAGAACAGAGATGTACCTGTAACTAAGGAGGGATGACGAGGAGAACAGAACAGAGCTGTACCTGTAACTAAGGAGGGATGATGAGGAGGACAGAACAGAGTTGTGTCTGTAACTAAGGAGGGATGACGAGGAGAACAGAACAGAGCTGTACCTGTAACTAAGGAGGGATGACAAGGAGAAAAGAACAGAGTTATACCTGTAACTAAGGAGGGATGAGGAGAACAGAGCAGAGCTGTACCTGTAACTAAGGAGGGATGAGGAGAACAGAGCAGAGCTGTACCTGTAACTAAGGAGCACACTGCTGGCGCGTTGGGCCTGGTTCGAGACAGACAGGTATGTTTGGTCTGCCTCAAGACAGACAGGTGCGTTTAGCCTGCCTCTAGACAGACAGGTGCATTTGGCCTGCCTCTAGACAGACAGGGGCATTTGGCCTGCCTCTAGACAGACAGGTGCGTTTGGCCTGCCTCTAGACAGCCAGGTGTGTTTAGCCTGCCTCTAGACAGACAGGTGTGTTTAGCCTGCCTCTAGGCAGACAGGTGTGTTTAGCCTGCCTCTAGACAGCCAGGTGTGTTTAGCCTGCCTCTAGACAGCCAGGTGTGTGCAGCCTGCTTCTAGACAGACAGGTATGTTTGGCATGCCTCTAGACAGACAGGTGTGTTTAGCCTGCCTCTAGGTAGACAGGTGCGTGCAGCCTGCTTCTAGACAGACAGGTATGTTTGGCATGCCTCTAGACAGACAGGTGTGTTTAGCCTGCCTCTAGACAGACAGGTGTGTTTAGCCTGCCTCTAGACAGACAGGTGTGTTTAGCCTGTCTCTAGACAGACAGGTGTGTTTAGCCTGCCTCTAGACAGCCAGGTGTGTTTAGCCGGCCTCTAGGCAGACAGGTGTGTTTAGCCTGCCTCTAGACAGACAGGTGTGTTTGACCTGCCTCTAGACAGACAGGTGTGTTTAGCCTGCCTCTAGACAAACAGGTGTGTTTAGCCTGCCTCTAGAGAGACAGGTGTAAGGACAGCAGGTAGGCTAGCTAGCACACTGATTCTTTAAAAACATATATATTTTATGTAACCTTTATTTAAACTAGGCAAGTCAGTTAAGACCAAATTTGTATTTACAATGACGGCCTACACCGGCAAAGGTGTGTTTAGCCTGCCTCTAGACAGACAGGTGTGTTTGGCCTGCCTCTAGGCAGACAGGTGTGTTTGGCCTGCCTCTAGGCAGACAGGTGTGTTTAGCCTGCCTCTAGACAGACAGGTGTGTTTAGCCTGTCTCTAGACAGACAGGTGTGTTTAGCCTGCCTCTAGACAGACAGGTGTGTTTAGCCTGCCTCTAGACAGACAGGTGTGTTTAGCCTGCCTCTAGACAGACAGGTGTGTTCGGCCTGCCTCTAGACAGACAGGGGCGTTCGGCCTGCCTCTAGACAGACAGGTGTGTTCAGACTGCCTCTAGACAGCCAGGTGTGTTCAGCCTGCCTCTAGACAGCCAGGTGCGTGCAGCCTGCTTCTAGACAGACAGGTATGTTTGGCCTGCCTCTAGACAGACAGGTGTGTTTAGCCTGCCTCTAGGCAGACAGGTGTGTTTAGCCTGCCTCTAGAGAGACAGGTGTAAGGACAGCAGGTAGGCTAGCAAGCACACTGATTCTTTAAAAATATATATATTTTATGTAACCTTTATTTAAACTAGGCAAGTCAGTTAAGACCAAATTTGTATTTACAATGACGGCCTACACCGGCAAAGGTGTGTTTAGCCTGCCTCTAGACAGACAGGTGTGTTTAGCCTGCCTCTAGACAGACAGGTGTGTTTAGCCTGCCTCTAGACAGACAGGTGTGTTCAGCCTGCCTCTAGACAGCCAGGTGTGTTCAGCCTGCCTCTAGACAGCCAGGTGCGTGCAGCCTGCTTCTAGACAGACAGGTATGTTTGGCCTGCCTCTAGACAGACAGGTGTGTTTAGCCTGCCTCTAGGCAGACAGGTGTGTTTAGCCTGCCTCTAAACAGACAGGTGTGTTTAGCCTGCCTCTAGAGAGACAGGTGTGTTTGGCCTGCCTCTAGACAGACAGGTGTGTTTAGCCTGCCTCTAGACAGACAGGTGTGTTTCGCCTGCCTCTAGAGAGACAGGTGTAAGGACAGCGGGTAGGCTAGCTAGCACACTGATTCTTTAAAAATATATATATTTTATGTAACCTTTATTTAAACTAGGCAAGTCAGTTAAGACCAAATTTGTATTTACAATGACGGCCTACACCGGCCAAGCCCGGACAACGCTGGGTCAATTGTGCACCGCCCATGGTTCCTCCCAATCACGGCCGGTTGTGACACAGCCTGGAATGGAACCAGGGTCTGTAGTGACGCCTCTAGCAGGGAGATGCAGCACCTCAGACCACTGCACAACTCCGGAGGCATTCAGGGAAAGATATGGCTTCAACAGTAACTGATACACAGTAACAGGATCTTGCCTTGTGAGAACAACACGTCTCTGTATCACATACAAATAAAGTTCCATTGAATCTGACCAATGGGATTATGAGCCAGCATGCTGAATCATTCAATAATTAGCAGGTATGATAAAATAGGCCTACTGTGGAAGCTTCCACATCACTAGGTTCCAGTAGGCTAAAGTGGTCCACTCTAAACGTATCAACAGAATATAATTGAATTGAATAGAACAGCTCCTATCCCAGTAGGCTGTAGTGGTCCCTTCTAAAAGTATAAACAGAATGGAATAGAACAGAATAGAATAGAAGCTGCCATCCCACTAGGCTGTAGTGTTCCATTCTAAATGTATCAACAGAACAGAATAGAAGCTTCCATCCCACTAGGCTATAGTGTTCCAATCTAAATGTAATAACAGAACAGAATAGAAGCTTCCATCCCACTAGGCTGTAGTGTTCCATTCTAAATGTATCAACAGAACAGAATAGAAGCTTCCATCCCACTAGGCAGTAGTGTTCCATTCTAAACCTTGTATCTAAAGACTTAGGAGAGGTGAAATACATCTCAACTCAGCTCTATAGGGACTGGATGCAGTGGGTGGGCTATTTCAGAGTAAAGTACGACTCCATTGAGAATGAAATCAAATCCATTCCACAGTGCCTTGTTGTGCGTATCTCTCTCTCTGTAAAGAGTTAACCAATCCACTCTTCTTTTCAAGGATAGGGGACGACATTAATAAAGCCATAGTGGGGGGGGCACCTGTCCCAGTGCTGTCCTGCTGCATCTCAAGTCTATAAATAGACACATGCAGCAAAATGGACTGGTGGAGCTACTCTGACTGGAAAAAGTCAAGGGGTCTGAATACTTGCTGAATGCCCGGTAGTTTCAGCAAAGAGGAAGATGTGAAGCGAGAGGTCTGACTCTCGCCAAAATCTGTCCAGTGTAAAACCAGTACGTTTCTATGGGAATAATAAGCAGACCTAAGCTTTTCACCTGCCTTCCTGCCTTTGGAATGCAGATTTTTAGGGTGAAGAGATGAATATCTCATCATTATATACAGATCTCTGGTTTCAGCCTCTAGTGAATTGGAAAGGAAAGTTGTTGGGCGCACAGTGCACTGTTAGGATGCTGGATTACCCTAAAGTATATTGATGTTTCGCCAAAATTATATAAATCATTCCTGCCAACAAAAAATAAATCTAAATACTTCACGAGGGAGCATGACTTAATGAGGATCATTAGCTTCTTTAACAAACAAACAAACAATTGCTGTGGATTGTTTCAAATCAAAGTGTGTTTGGGAAGCCGGCAATTTGGGCAGTGAGCGTGGGAACACGTCTAGCTGATTGAGTTGCAGCTGTCGGTGAAAAGCGTCAAAAATATGTGTGAAGATAAAAGTGTCTTAAGAATATTTAAAAATGTTGCATCAAGAATTGGGTGGGGGGGGTATGGTGTGTCTCCAGAATGGGGGGGTGTGGTGTGTCTCCAGAATGGGGGGGGGGTCTCCAGAATGGGGGGGGGTATGGTGTGTCTCCAGAATGGGGGGAGGGGTATGGTGTGTCTCCAGAATGGGGGGGGGGTCTCCAGAATGGGGGGGGGGTATGGTGTGTCTCCAGAATGGGGGGGGGGGTGTGTCTCCAGAATGGGAGGGGGGGTATGGTGTGTCTCCAGAATGGGGGGCGGGAGTATGGTGTGTCTCCAGAATGGGGGGGGGGGTATGGTGTGTCTCCAGAATGGGGGGGGTATGGTGTGTCTCCAGAATGGGGGGTATGGTGTGTCTCCAGAATGGGGGGGGGTATGGTGTGTCTCCAGAATGGGGGGGGGTATGGTGTGTCTCCAGAATGGGGGGTATGGTGTGTCTCCAGAATGGGAGGGGGGGTATGGTGTGCCTCCAGAATGGGAGGGGGGGGTATGGTGTGTCTCCAGAATGGGGGGGGGGGGTCTCCAGAATGCATAAATATGTAGGAAAGTGCCCATTTTGTCAACATCTTTTTTCCGTTTAACTCTTAACTCCCCACTTACACCACTTGTTTTTTCATCGCCTCGCACGAGTCAACAGTCTTTTTTTTTTTTTTGTAAAACTCCATTGCGAATGATAATTCCTCAGTATTTAAAAAAATGTATTATCTTTCCAACACTCCCGGCCTCAAAAAAATCACTAAGCCTCAGTGTGAAAGAGCAAAATATCATGAACCCATATACCCAGCGCAGGAAACTTCTAGGGCCTGGAATAGGCTAGTTGCTACAATGTTGCAAGTTTTAGCCACAGTTTCCAGGCAGACCCTGTGATGATTCAATACAATGTTGAACTTCACTAGCAATAGCTCAAGTCAAGAGAGATTTAAAAAAAGGGAGGCAGACAGACGGAGAAAAGAGATAAATTTGATTGAAATAACTGTTTTCTACTATTTTATTTCTCAGTTTTAGGCTAATATGGTATCTTACTTAGTTGATGATGGAAATTATAGGTCTCTTGCTTCATTGGCCTGTAGGCTATCTTTGAGTTCTATGGGAATTATAGGTCTATTGCTTCATTGGCCTATAGGCTATCTTTGAGTTCTATGGGAATTATAGGTCTACTGCTTCATTGGCCTACAGGCTATCTTTGAGTTCTATGGGAATTATAGGTCTACTGCTTCATTGGCCTACAGGCTATCTTTGAGTTCTATGGGAATTATAGGTCTACTGCTTCATTGGCCTACAGGCTATCTTTGAGTTCTATGGGAATTATAGGTCTACTGCTTCATTGGCCTGTAGGCTATCTCTGAGTTCTATGGGAATTATAGGTCTACTGCTTCATTGGCCTTTAGGCTATCTTTGAGTTCTATGGGAATTATAGGTCTACTGCTTCATTGGCCTACAGGCTATCTCTGAGTTCTATGGGAATTATAGGTCTACTGCTTCATTGGCCTGTAGGCTATCTCTGAGTTCTATGGGAATTATAGGTCTACTGCTTCATTGGCCTACAGGCTATCCTACAGGCTATCTTTGAGTTCTATGGGAATTATAGGTCTACTGCTTCATTGGCCTGTAGGCTATCTCTGAGTTCTATGGGAATTATAGGTCTACTGCTTCATTGGCCTTTAGGCTATCTTTGAGTTCTATGGGAATTATAGGTCTACTGCTTCATTGGCCTACAGGCTATCTCTGAGTTCTATGGGAATTATAGGTCTACTGCTTCATTGGCCTGTAGGCTATCTCTGAGTTCTATGGGAATTATAGGTCTACTGCTTCATTGGCCTACAGGCTATCTCTGAGTTCTATGGGAATTATAGGTCTACTGCTTCATTGGCCTACAGGCTATCTTTGAGTTCTATGGGAATTATAGGTCTATTGCTTCATTGGCCTGTAGGCTATCTTTGAGTTCTATGGGAATTATAGGTCTACTGCTTCATTGGCCTGTAGGCTATCTTTGAGTTCTATGGGAATTATAGGTCTACTGCTTCATTGGCCTGTAGGCTATCTCTGAGTTCTATGGGAATTATAGGTCTACTGCTTCATTGGCCTTTAGGCTATCTCTGAGTTCTATGGGAATTATAGGTCTACTGCTTCATTGGCCTACAGGCTATCTTTGAGTTCTATGGGAATTATAGGTCTACTGCTTCATTGGCCTACAGGCTATCTCTGAGTTCTATGGGAATTATAGGTCTACTGCTTCATTGGCCTACAGGCTATCTTTGAGTTCTATGGGAATTATAGGTCTACTGCTTCATTGGCCTACAGGCTATCTTTGAGTTATATGGGAATTATAGGTCTACTGCTTCATTGGCCTACAGGCTATCTTTGAGTTCTATGGGAATTATAGGTCTACTGCTTCATTGGCCTATAGGCTATCTTTGAGTTCTATGGGAATTATAGGTCTACTGCTTCATTGGCCTACAGGCTATCTTTGAGTTCTATGGGAATTATAGGTCTACTGCTTCATTGGCCTGTAGGCTATCTCTGAGTTCTATGGGAATTATAGGTCTACTGCTTCATTGGCCTATAGGCTATCTTTGAGTTCTATGCTCTCGTGTCTTTAGCCGCCAATGGATCACAGAGTATCAATCTGCCTGTATGACAGAGGCTACTACTCTCACCGTAGTTCATTTTAAATTGTAAATTTTTTATCATTTTACTTCAGATTCTAAGTATTAACCACACGACAATGATTTTGAGAAACCCAAAAACGTTATTATTGAAATGAAACTGTACCACGAAAATGTACATATAAAAATAATCATAACTGGCACACGGATAGGTAGAAATGGTAGGATAAACTGTAAGCTTCCCTAAACAGACAACAAAAGGTGAACGCGCAAGTGTGTGCACATATAGGAGTTGGCCAAGCATTTCGCTACACTCGCATTAACATCTGCTAACCATGTGTATGTGACAAATAAAATTTGATTTGATTTGAGTTCCAGTGAAACAACAGGGCCCGTCTACGGGGCCATCGGGTCCAACCAACTGATCTGTTCCGGCGCCGAGTCTGGCCTACTCAAATACCTGGCTCAAACAGAGGGATGATATGTTAGCTAGCTGGCTATGGCTCGCTGGCTAACCCCCATGATGGGTATAGGGAACAGTATCATGGAGTAGACCAAACCTATCCATGTTACATTGAACTGGGTGAAAGGAATGTGAATAGCAGTCATCCAATATGCTGTAATAGAAACAAGGCCATGCTCATTAAAAAAATGATTGTCCTCCTCATCTTAAACAGCACCTACCGCCACTAGTGATGTACCATGACCTGACCAGTCGCAAGTGAATGCACTATTAATGTAGCCTACTTGTTATTTGAAATGACAAGGAGGAAGAACGTTTTGTTTTGTTTTGTTTGGGGGGGGGGGGGGCTGGTAGGACATAGACTATGGATGGTCGATGATATCACAGCTTACTTTACTGTGCATGATGATTTCTGAATCCTGTCCCTCTCCTTTAACCTTCTGTACGTATTTGTCCTTGTTATAAACCAACCAACGGCCCCTCCGATCACGTTCAAGTCCCCTTCACATTCTAATGACGATTTAACAGTCATAAAGATTTAACGTACAAACTACAGAAATGTATTTTGTGGACATAGATTAACTAGTCTAAATGTTTATCTGGATGTTTAATTTTAAAGTAGTAGTGTTTATATTAATAACGGAAACCATCAAAGATATGGTTTATTGACCGTTTATAACAAATGGCTCGCATGGGAGATATTATTCCGTTCTAATTTCATTACATTTAAAGCCTTTATTCTGTTATTCTATTCACTGCATTGACTGGGTATGAACATAAATAATTAAATAAAAGATATAAGAGGGGGTTCTATTTTCTACTATGCACTGAAAATCATGTGGATAATATAAGTCAATATTCACTGCAATGATTTGACGCACAAAATTACAATCCCGAGCAACGATATGATTTTAAAGCTTAATCATTTTGTCTCCAGTCAAAAACCCGCATGAAGCCATGATGTCCCGGTATTTCTATCAATCCGCAGGCAGGCAGGCGTGCACTTCACATTCTTACCGTTCTGTGAGGAGACCAAATGAAGCATCAGCACTCCAATGAACGCCACCGAGACCGACATCTTTTCTGCTCTTCTTTTTCCAGCTAGCATCGACTCGGGTGGACGATTGTAGATGCCGGTAGCGGGGAAATTGGGTGTGGTGGGGTGGTCTGAATGATTGTGTGAGTGGACCGGGTTACCGGGTAGATACGGAGCTGATGGAAGAGCGGCCCCGTCTAATTCTCCAATCAGGTCACGCAAAATCAGCGGCGCGCTCGCTCACGCCACTTGTGCAGTGCCTGGTGCGCAGTGATAAAATGGTCAGTGCCTAACCTTAACCCCTGCTCTTACCCTAGCCTTAACAATAACCCTTATCATTTTACATTTCAACTGCAATAGGGGGCTAGAGAGATCCCAGGTGGAACAGTTTAATCATGGTTTGTGCTAAGCAACTACATTTCTCACCCACCATGACAAATCCCGCGAGATCACATATTGTGGGCTGCCCACATACAATTCATACATAAATATTAGCCGTCTACAATGTGCCAAATTACCTGCCGTAGGAAGGAAGGATGGAGAGAAGGCAAGAAGGAAGGATGGATAGAGTGAAGGTGAGGAAGGAAGGAAGGAAGGAAGGAAGGAAGGAAGGAAGGAAGGAAGGAAGGAAGGAAGGAAGGAAGGAAGGAAGGAAGGAAGGAAGGAAAAACTCATGAATATCCATGAGTCTTGACATAGAACCCGTCGGATGATTGGTTGAGTCTTCTTGAGTGCATGAAGTCACTCTGAGCCCTTACCAAAACATACAACATGGCGGACAATTTCTCTCGCCTTGGATCTGAAACCAGTAGTAACCACCAACTTCAATCAGTTATTATTAGTAACAATTGAAATAGGAATCTGACAATCCCGCCGAGGAGGGCATGCTACGGTGTTTGATTCATATCAGGCATTTTCTTATGAAACTCAACTCGCTCGACATGCCAGGGGACATACTGTAGGCTTCCGGAGCCAGCGGGTTAGCTAGTTATTATTCCACCATGGGCAACAACTAGTTACCAGTTCGTTTTCAGCTAAATATTTTCCAACTCATAGTTAGTTTATCCAGTGACCACCGCATTTAGAAGAATAGCAACTGACGCACCTCGAGCAAGCTGGCTGGCTAGCATGCTACCTCACACTGGCCATGCAGTAGTCAATACCAGACCGTTTGTGGAAAGGTGAAGAAAAAAACCTATTCGTTTGCCCCCTTTTTTGAATGATCGGACAGTGAAACTAAAATAGATTGTTAGCTAGCTGGTGATGGTTTCATTTATTTCCCAATTAATTTGGTGATCAAGCTGAAGCTGTGTTTCACAGCTCGGTCAGTGCTAACTGCTCATGTTATGCCGGCGGGTTTGCCAGTTCAAAAATGTGTGTGGGGGGGGGGGGGTCGCAGCAAGAGGGAGTTGCCACATTTATCCAATAAACCCTATTTTCATAACATTACCGAGAGAATTAAGAAGGAATATCTACGTAACTAACGATGTAATGATCAAAATTCGGTTTTCCTTCAAAATAATAATTATTGCGGGCTAGCGTGACTTAATAAACTAATTTGAATAAACTACACTCGCCAGATAATTTTCCATTAATGGATGTCGATTTAACTCGTTTGACTGCTATGATTAAACAATAAGGCCCAAGGAGGTGTGGTAAATGGCCAATATACCTTGGCAAAGGGCTGTTCTTAGAGTGCCTATCACAAACCCCTAAGGTGACTTATTGCTATTATAAACGGTTTACCAACGTAATTAGAGCAGTAAAAAAATTGTGATACCCGTGGTATACGGCTGTTAGCCAATCAGCATTCAGGGCTCGAACCACCCAGTTTATAATTGTAAATAAATCCCTTTTGGCGTGTGCATAACTAAATGCGACTGGAGAGTTTGAGTGATGAAAGTTGGACAGAGGTTCTAGAAATCAGTGCAATAAACACTTGGTTGAACTTTTAAAAAAATAAGGCAATTGTGCCTTATTATGTTCCAGATGTTAAGACTACAACACGTTATAAATTGCCTATTTGAACGATTGACTTGTCAAGATGACCCCACCACAGTCTGAAACGGACACACAGACACCTGGCTAAGCCCTGACCTCGGTTTGCAGTCAGGCTTTACTGGGACTTTTAATCCAATTTCACTGTCAACTCAGCCGTCCAACAGCATTAGTACATGGTGGCAATCATTCTGGAAATGATTGATCTTATCTTGTGTCTGAATGACCAAAACATTTCTCTCTCCTAGGCTAAATGATAAACACTAGGCCTACTGTAAACCCTTCATGTTAACTTTACATAACACCTTCCATTGCTTTTTAGACCATCCCTGAAAGAATTAGGCCTACAATTAATTGCAAGATCATACAAAGGTCAAGTTGAAAGGCAATGACAGAAAACTTTCCACACACATGTGGTTCATATGTATACAGTACAAGCATGAATCAATTCATTGCTACCCCATATGTCAGGTAAACCAGCAAAAAGAAAGAACCAATTTGTAGTCTGAATGTTGTCAGAGCGTTCCTAGAACAGTGCAGTTCTGCTGCCACCTAATGTACAGATACTGTAGATCAGTGGTGGAGACAAAAAAGTCAAGTATTAAACTTGAGTAAAAATTAAAAAGCCAGGAGCACACTCCAACACTCAGACATTCATTTACAAACAAAGCATTTGTGTTTAGTGAGTCCACCAGATAAGAGGGACTCGGGATGACCAGAGATGTTCTCTTGACAAAGTGCGTGACCATTGGACCATTTTCCTGTCAAATTGTAATGAGTACTTTTGGGTGTCAGGGAAAATGTATGGAGTAAAAAATACGTTCCTTTCTTTAGGAATGTAGTGAATTAAAAGTAAAAGTTGTCAAAAATGTCAATAGTAAAGTACAGATACCCCAAAAAAACTACTTAAATAGTACTTTAAAGTATTTTTACTTAAATACTTTACACCGCTGCTGTAGATGACCCCGACAAAGTACAGTTAACAAATTCTTATTTACAATAACGGCCTACCGGGGAACAGTGTGTTAACTGCCTTGTTCAGGCGCAGAACAACAGAATTTAAACCTTGTCAGCTCAGGGATTCAATCCAGCAACCTTTTGCTTACTGGCCCAACGCTCTGACCACGACGACGCTACCTGCCGCCCTGCTGACAGTGTATGATAAATAATACCTCTGATGTTGTGTTTTTTTAAACACAAAAAAAAACCACTTGTTCTCATTGGAATCTGAGGTTTATCGCAACGAGTAGCATCGCAAAAAATACAACGGAAATAGATCTACCAAATCAACTAGTCATTTCTTATTTTTTTTTTTTTTACATATGAACAAAATAGACTCTCCAATCAATGATACAAATCATGGATGCTATATTAGAGAATCAGTGATAAACACAACACAACAAAGAGTAGAAAGAGTAGCTGCTGCCTTGGTATGTTATGGTGTGCCTTGGTATGTTATGGTCTGCCTTGGTATGTTATGGTCTGCCTTGGCAGCAGCTAATGGGGATCCATAATATATACAATACTACTGTATATACTTGTCCAGATATAGTTTTTTTTATGGATCTAATAAAAACTTATTTGAATGTTATGGTAATTACTAATGTATACAGATTGTATTAAATATATACAATTTCGATATGGCTGTGGTCTACTATAGAGATTCCTTTAAATGACATTTGTCTTATTTTTTAACATTTAAAGCATCTTTTCAGATAGCGTTCCTTGAATAACGTTTTAGATCAATACGATACACATCATATCTTGTGGGACTTTACTGTTGCGAGTAAAAGTACACACCCTTTGCACAGTCCTTAAAACTACATCTCAAATACTTTAGTTTCTTCCCCCTACCGATCTACACAACTCACTACACAACACTACACACAACCCACTACATAACTTACTATACAACCCACTACACACCCCACTACATAACTTACTATACAACCCACTACACACAACACACTACACAACCTACTATAAAACCTACTACATAACCCACTACATAACCCACTACATAACCTACTACATAACCTGCTACACAACCCACTACATAACCTACTACACAACCCACTACATAACCCACTACACAACCTACTATAAAACCCACTACATAACCTACTACATAACTTACTATACTACACACAACCCACTACATAACTTACTATACAACCCACTACACACCCCACTACATAACTTACTATACAACCCACTACACACAACACACTACACAACCTACTATAAAACCCACTACATAACCTACTACATAACCCACTACATAACCTACTACATAACCCGCTACACAACCCACTACATAACCTACTACACAACCCACTACACAACCCACTACACAACCTACTATAAAACCCACTACACAACCTACTATAAAACCCACTACACAACCCACTACATAACCTACTACATAACTTACTTACTATACTACACACAACCCACTACACAACCTACTATAAAACCCACTACATAACCTACTACACAACCCACTACACAACCTACTATAAAACCCACTACACAACCTACTATAAAACCCACTACACAACCCACTACATAACCTACTACACAACCCACTACACAATCTACTACAAAACCCACTACATAACTTACTATACAACCCACTACACAACCTACTATAAAACCCACTACATAACCTACTATAAAACCCACTACACAACCTACTATAAAACCCACTACACAACCTACTAAATAACTTACTATACAACCCACTACACAACCTACTATAAAACCCACTACATAACTTACTATACAGCCCACTACACAACCTATTGTACAACCCACTACACAAGCTACTGTACAACCCACTACACAACCTACTATAAAACCCACTACATAACTTACTATACAACCCACTACACAACCTACTATAAAACCCACTACATAACCTACTATAAAACCCACTACATAACCTACTACATAACTTACTATACAACCCACTACACAACCTACTACATAACTTACTATACAACCCACTACATAACCTACTGTACAACCCACTACACAACCTACTATAAAACCCACTACATAACTTACTATACAACCCACTACATAACCTAATATAAAACCCACTACACAACCTACTATAAAACCCACTACATAACCCACTTACTATGCAACCCACTACACAACCTACTATAAAACCCACTACATAACCTACTGCACAACCCACTATAAAACCCACTACATAACCTACTACACAACCCACTATGTAACCCACTACATAACCTACTACATAACCCACTACATAACCTACTGTACAACCCACTACACACAACTCACTACAAGTGTTTATGGCATTACAATTTCTGTTATTGTACCACTTACAAACGCAACTCTAACTCAGAGATAGGTATTCAGAAGACTTAGAGGAAACTCTGCCATTTTACCTGGGCTTTGCTCCTTTCATATTTCTTTTGATCCTGACACACTCCCAAGTCCCTGCCGGTGACAAGCATACCCATAACATGATGCAGCCACCACAATATTGCAAGATAACATGATGCTGCCACCAAAATACTTGAACATATAGAGGATTTCACTTTGTATTCATTTTTATTGGATTTGACCCAACCCTGTATTTTGAATCTTTTTTAAATTTAATGTGTTACTTAACTGTGTTTTTGCAAAGATTTGAATATTGCTGTTCATCAATGACTCCCAACCAAATTTACTGAGCTTGAGCTGAGCAATTTTGACAAGCACAATGGATAAATGTGGCCAAGAGTTGTGCAAAGTTGGTAGAATCTAATTCACAATGATTCACAGCTGTAATGGCTGCCAAAGGTGCTTTTGTTTTAAATTTTTAATTAACTTGGAAACTGATTTCAAATTTTACCTTCAGTTTAGAAATGTGGAATAGGTTGTGCACATTGGTAGGAAAGAAATCTAATTTTATAAAATGTTTAGATTTTCTTTTAAGGCAGCAAAATATGAAGACTGTGCAAGGGGTGTGTAGACTTTCACTAAGCACTGTATGCGTCCCTCCACAATATATATTACATATTTAAATGTCAACCCTCCACATATATAATACCATATGCATAGAACATTCCGGATTCACATCTGCATACAATATACAGGTGTAGGATCTTAATTTGATCACCTTGTTGTTGCAGGAGATGTCGTGCTCAGCAGGAAATGCAAACGTGGATTTTATTCAAAGTTTAAAAAGGCTTCCACTTAAAAATGTCAGACTTAATTTGCCCTAACTAAAAATGTATCAACCGATGCAAAAATATCCATTAATTATAATCCACACAATAATAAAAATTTCCTATTGCTGCAGGATTAGGATTAGTTTCCTGCTGTGAGAAACTAGGCAAATTAAGATCCTAAACCTGTAGAGACATCACATTCCCGTGACATAAACTTTCCCTCCACTCTATATCACCCACCCTCTCTCGGGGTCTGAGGGGAGGGGTCATCTCCCTGGACACCATGTCTGTCAGCCCCACAGGGCCAATGGGTTGTATAAACCCAGACACAGCGGCTACGCCTTCCTTTGATGTCAACCAACGAGACCAGAAATGTGTATTCTGTGCCTCGAGGGCAAAGCCTTCCCACAAAACCAGTGTTAACCATCATGCATCACTGGAGCTCCTGCATGTCTGCATATTCTACCACCGCTCTCCTCTCTCAGACTTCTCAGTCTCTGTTCACACTTTATGTAGTGTCATCTAGTATGGAAAGGAGGCAACAATGGCTCTCCCGACTGAAGAGTGAATTCGGCAACAGCCCCTTGGTCTCCAACGTGGCTTTCGGCTTCATCCTGATGGGCTTGGAGAAGCTGGTTGAGCTGGAGTTCGAGTGTCCGTGCGACCCCAAATGGAACGGGCTGTTTTCTTCCGCCTTCTTCGTCATTCCAGCTATCATGGCCTTCATGCTGATGCTAATCATCCAGGACTGCAGGTACGACCTGAGCGGCTGCCCCAGGACAGTGTCCATCTCCAGCCTGGTTCCGCCCATCGTCTGGCTGATCCTGCTCTTCCTGGATGGACAGTACTTTGCGTGCGCGCTAACAGACTGGAACGGCAGATTTGTGATTGTTGACAAGGCGGCTCCTCAGAAGTGGTGTGAGCCGCCACACGACGATGGCACGCTGCAGGATCTCATGGTGCACTCTCAGGAATTATTTGTGGAGTCTCAGGTGAGGAAAACACACTGGGATCAGTTTCCCGGATTAAAATTATGCCTTGTCCTGGACGAAAACACACTATCAATAGAAATGTTTCAATGACAAGGATTTTTAGTCCAGGACTATGCTTAATCTGGGTCTGGTAAACCGGCCCCTGATTTTTATTGTTGGTGTCTGTGCCATTAAGAAAAGTAAAGTATATCATAAACTATAAAAAAAAAATGTTTATGATGAATATATCTTTTTGTTGTTGTCATGTGTGTCTATACTGAACAGGCTTATTCTTCATTGACCCTTGTACATGTGGGGTGGTAGGTAGCATAGAGGTGGGCCAGACAACTGGAGGCTCGCCGGTTCGATTCCCAGGTCCAACGGGAAACATTTCCTACATATTGTTTCATGACATTGTGCCCATGAGCAATGCACTTAGGCATTGCTCCAGGGTCGAAGCATTGCGGTTGACCCTGTGCTTTCATCCCATCTGTAGGTGTGTCTTGGTTTTCCTGGGGGGTTGACTTGTAATCAAGAAAAACACATTTCTGTTTTCCAAGTAGCACATGGGATACAAACCCAGGTCTCCCACGGGAGCAACCAACGTCTTAGACCAATAGGAAATTCACTATTGGGCACTGGGCAGACACTGGTTTTGAAGTTCGCAGGCAGAGTTACCTCATCACGTGACCATAAAAATAAATAAAAAATGAACAAGGGAAGTCAGTAAAGAACAAATTCATATTTACAATGACGGCCTACCCTGGCAACGCTGGGACAATTGTGCACCACCCTATGGGACTCCCAATTACGGCTAGTTGTGATACAGCCTGGATTCAAACCAGGGTGTCTGTAGTGACACCTCTAGCACTGAGATGCAGTGCCTTAGACCGCTGCGCCACTCGGGAGTCCCCCTGACCGACTCATGTCCACTACATCCACAAGATGTATTTTCTTCTAATGAAGTCTTCTTCTCCTTCTAGGTTATTGGTATTGCTCTGTTGATATTCATCTGTGTGGGACTCATAGTGTACGTGATCAGAGAGAGCTGCCAGCAGGAAGAGGAACTGCAGGAAGTCAACAACACTTACGAGATGTATGAGATGACATGACTTGGACAACATCATTAAGCCAAAACCTGTTTTTTGAAGCTAAGCGGAAGAGAATTCATAATGTTTTCTCTACAAATGCCTCAAGACAGCAAGACCTTGTTTCTCCAGCAACTTCTAAAGGGAAGGGAACACTGCCGGTACCTCCCTCTCCAACCAAGGTGCATGAACAGAGGTGCAAACTGGAGGAGAGGAGGAAATTCGCCAACTCTTGGCGATAGAAATGCTCGTTCTTGTTAAAACCATCATGTTTTGGCCTGTAGCCTTCTTCTTTTACCTTTCCTGCAAACTGGACATGAATGTTATACGTTTGGAAATTATACTTTTCTGATGAACAGTTTTTTATTGTAGCAAAGGGGGGGGGGGTATTTTTGTAGGTCTATCTGCGCTTTAGAAATGTTCTCTGAAGGTGTCAAAATGTGTCCCAATTTTTGTAAATATTAAAATGTGTTAAGGTATGGTCACGTTTGTATGTAAGTTAGTTATAGCAACTAATAAAATCATTTTTTCCGATTTTTTTTTGATAGATTTGGTCAGGTTGCGTTGACATCAAATAGCCCAGCTATCATTTATACTCAACAATCAAATAGGAGCTTTTACAAACATCGGTACAAATTATGTGTTTATTCAATTAGATGACGTCTGTACCTCTCTTTGCCAAACAGCAGATGGACTCACACACGCTATCTAGCACAACTTCTGAGACCCAGCAGGAGCTGTGGACATAAATATCGACTCCCAGTTTTAACCCCAACCCTGGTTACTGGGCTGTCTAATGTGTCACCTCTTGTTTTGAGCTTTGGTTACATTGTGGACATTCTCAGACCAGGACAAGGGTACAAAGTAACAAAGGCCATTTTACTTTTGCGTGAGTTAGTCCCTGTGTTCAATGGATTATGACGATTTAGCAGGTTATCATTGGTCCCAGCACAGAATATCCGGCATGGAACTGACCCGGTGCTGTGGGAGTCAAAGGTCAGGGAGTACCTCGTTACGCAGTTTCTGATTGGCTCAGTCCAGGGACTAATGTCTGGAGTGATAGACACTGCATCCTGCCTTTTGTCGACTGGGGCAGTTTGTTATCAACCTGCCCCAGTAAGGATAGAATTGTTAGGGTATAATATTAATAGAAACATAAGGAGTAGTAAACGCATCGGACCTGATCTCAGATCTGTGCTTGTCTTTCCAACTATTAAAGACCCATATAAGTTGTCAAGACAACACAAACAGATCTGGGACCAGGCTACATACTATTCTAAAAACATAATAACAAAGTAACTTACAAAGGAAGAGGAAGCTTTCCATCCTCGGGGTAAACGTGGGCCCATTACTTCTGAAGCAGCCATAGGGTTTCAATGATCCTCGCAGCAGAAGATAACTTTCCATTTACAGTGACAGAATCTCGGCCAATCATGATTGATACAACGAATGAGGTCATCATGACATTTTCCCCTCTATGTCACTGTCTGTCTCTCGAGTATACTGCATTCAAAATTTTTTTAATCCATATGTTCAAGAAAATTGAGAATGACGCATTATATACGAAAATATATATTTTGATATTGATAAAATATTCATTTTATGGATAAAATATGAATGGTATTGATGATTTGCTGATTGATCAATGAATATATTCATATCTCAAAACATGACTTAATCACTTCACTTTAATCCTACAAAATGCAAAACCCATCTTACGTCTGCCAGGCAAGCAAGGGTTATGAGCAACACCCACATCATCAGAGTTGCTTTCATATCAACTGAAGTGGGACACAATCCAGGACATTTTACGGGAGTTTGTTCCTCAGGTGACGAGCTCCTTTATGTCTCTTAACAAAGTCAATTCGGAAACACTGCCTTGTCCAGCGGTTTAATGGCTTGGCCTCTGTGCAGTCTAGGCAACCTCTGCATGACAACCACTTCTCTGTCCATAGTGACGATGTCAACCATCTTAGCTGCTCCCCTCGCCTAAACCTTGGAGAGGTTGTCGGGCGGGTCGAAGGCGAGAATGAGGCCGACAAGGAGGACGCCATGGGAGATGGCCTCCTGGAATTTGTTGGTTCCTCAGTGAGCTACGAAGGCCCGGGTCTTGGGGTGTCTCAAGAGGTCCTTCTGGAGGAGTCAGTCCACCAGGCGGGTGTTGTTACACACGGAGTTCACCAGGCAGGTGTTGTTAGTCAAGGAGTTCACCAGGCAGGTGTTGTTAGTCAAGGAGTTCACCAGGCAGGTGTTGTTACCCAAGGAGTTCACCAGGCAGGTGTTGTTAGTCAAGGAGTTCACCAGGCAGGTGTTGTTAATCAAGGAGTTCACCAGGCAGGTGTTGTTACACACGGAGTTCACCAGGCGGGTGTTGTTATACACGGAGTTCACCAGGCAGGTGTTGTTAGTCAAGGAGTTCACCAGGCAGGTGTTGTTACACAAGGAGTTCACCAGGCAGGTGTTGTTACTCAAGGAGTTCACCAGGCAGGTGTTGTTACACACGGAGTTCACCAGGCAGGTGTTGTTACACACGGAGTTCACCAGGCGGTGTTGTTACACACGTAGTCCACCAGGCAGGTGTTGTTAGTCAAGGAGTTCACCAGGCAGGTGTTGTTAGTCAAGGAGTTCACCAGGCAGGTGTTGTTACACAAGGAGTTCACCAGGCAGGTGTTGTTAGTCAAGGAGTTCACCAGGCAGGTGTTGTTAGTCAAGGAGTTCACCAAGCAGGTGTTGTTACACAAGGAGTTCACCAGGCAGGTGTTGTTAGTCAAGGAGTTCACCAAGCAGGTGTTGTTAGTCAAGGAGTTCACCAGGCAGGTGTTGTTAGTCAAGGAGTTCACCAGGCAGGTGTTGTTAGTCAAGGAGTTCACCAGGCAGGTGTTGTTAGTCAAGGAGTTCACCAGGCAGGTGTTGTTAGTCAAGGAGTTCACCAGGCAGGTGTTGTTAGTCAAGGAGTTCACCAGGCAGGTGTTGTTAGTCAAGGAGTTCACCAGGCAGGTGTTGTTAGTCAAGGAGTTCACCAGGCAGGTGTTGTTAGTCAAGGTGGAGGGTTGCTTTCCCGGTATACATGAGGGTCACAACAGAACCACAATGAAAATGCATGTTGACTTTTGTTTTTAATTCAATGGGTCCAGACACAGATAAAGCCTGGTCCTGAACCAAAAAGCAAGCTCAATGGAGAATAACCATTGAAATATTTTTTTTAGTCCAGGCATAATCCGTGTTTGGTAACATTTATTTACAATTTGTCCAAAATATTAATTCATATATTCATCCTTCAAGGATCTATCCATCCATACCTCCAGATGACTTTCTAAGGCAGACTTTCTAAAGTCCCTAGCGTCTTCATGGGTATGAATCATGGTTTTCTATGAATATTTGAACCCTAACAATTCTATCCTTACTTGGGGGTGGCAGGTAGCCTAGTGTTTAGAGTGTTTGACTTGCATTCAAAAGGTTGCAAGATCAAATCCCTGAGCTGACAAGGTAAAAATCTGTCGTTCTGCCCCTGAACAAGGCAGTTAACCTCATTGAAAATAAGAATTTGTTCTTAACTGACTTGCCTAGTTAAATAAAATAAATCATGACCAAAGTCCTCCAGGTCCTGTGGAAGAGGAACCCACTCATATTCGGCATGAGTCAGAAATCTGCTTTCTGGAAGGCGGCGTTTGTAATCGACGTCAGGGCTGATGTAACGCTGGATCACAGGTTTGTACCAGGTTCTGTGATAAATGCCAAGGAGTACAGGGCCTTCAGAAGGTATTCACACCCATTCATAATATTCACACCCATTCATAATATTCACACCCATTCATTCATAATATTCACACCCATTCATAATATCAAAGTGTTTTATTTTCTACATTTTGTTGTTGGAGATGCTTGTCACTGGCCTACACACAATACCCCATAATATAAAAGTGTTTTATTTTTTACATTTTTTTTTACAAATTAATGAAAAGTTTAAATGTCTTGGGTCAATAACTATTCAACCGCGTTATTTTTATTTATTTATTTATTTAATTTATTTAACCTTTATTTAACTTGGCAAGTCAGTTAAGAACAAATTCTTGTTTACAATGACGGCCTACTAAGAGGCAAAAGGCCTCCTGCGGGGACGGGGGCTGGGATTAAAAATTAAAAATAACATAAATATAGGACAAAACACACATCACGACAACAGAGACAACACAACACTACATCAAGAGAGGCCTAAGACAACAACATAGCAAGGCAGCAACACATGACAACACAGCATGGTAGCAACACAACATGACAACAACATGGTAGCAACACAACATGGTAGCAGCACAAAACATGGTACAAACATTCTTGGGTAAGCCTAAATAGGTTCAGGAGTAAACATTTGCTTAACAAGTCACATAATACGTTGCATGGACTCACTCTGCGTTGCATGGACTCACATCTATAAGTACCTAGGTGTCTGGCTAGACTGTAAACTCTCCTTCCAGACTCATATCAAACATCTCCAATCGAAAATCAAATCCAGAATCGGCTTTCTATTCCGCAACAAAGCCTCCTTCACTCACGCCGCCAAACTTACCCTAGTAAAACTGACTATCCTACCGATCCTCGACTTCGGCGACGTCATCTACAAAATAGCTTCCAACACTCTACTCGGCAAACTGGATGCAGTTTATCACAGTGCCATCCGTTTTGTCACTAAAGCACCTTATACTACCCACCACTGCGACCTGTATGCTCTAGTCGGCTGGCCCTCGCTACATATTTGTCGCCAGACCCACTGGTTCCAGGTCATCTACAAGTCCATGCTAGGTAAAGCTCCGCCTTATCTCAGTTCACTGGTCACGATGGCAACACCCACCCGTAGCACGCGCTCCAGCAGGTGTATCTCACTGATCATCCCTAAAGCCAACACCTCATTTGGCCGCCTTTCTTTCCAGTTTTCTGCTGCCTGTGACTGGAACGAATTGCAGAAATCGCTGAAGTTGGAGACTTTTATCTCCCTCATCAACTTCAAACATCTGATATCTGAGCAGCTAACTGATCGCTGCAGCTGTACATAGTCTTATCGGTAAATAGCCCACCCATTTTACCTACCTCATCCCCATACTGTTTTTATTTATTTACTTTTCTGCTCTTTTGCACATCAATATCTCTACCTGTACATGACCATCTGATCATTTATCACTCCAGTGTTAATCTGCAAAATTGTAATTATTTGCCTACCTCCTCATGCCTTTTGCACACAATGTATATAGACCCTTTTTTCTACTGTGTTATTGACTTGTTTATTGTTTACTCAATGTGTAACTCTGTGTTGTCTGTTCACACTGCTATGCTTTATCTTGGCCAGGTCGCAGTTGCAAATGAGAACTTGTTCTCAACTAGCCTACCTGGTTAAATAAAGGTGAAATTAAATAAATAAATAAATAAAAATAGTGTTTAACATGATTTTTGAACAACTACTTCATATCTGTACCCAATATATACAGATAATTGTAAGGTCCTTCAGTCGATCATTGAATTTCAAACACAGATTCAACCATAAAAAACAGGGAGGTTTTCCAGTGCCTCACAAAGAAGGGCACCTATTGGTAGATGGGTAAACAATGAATATCACTTTGAGCATGATGGAAGTTACCAATTACACTTTGGATGATGTATCAGTACACCCAGTCACTACAAAGATTCAGGTGTCCTTCCTAACTCAGTTACCGGAGAGGAAGGAAACTGCTCATGAATTTTACCATGAGGCCAATGGTGACTTTGAAATGTTTACAAAGTTTAATGGCTGTGATAGGAGCAAACTGAGGATGGATCAACAACATTTTAGTTACTCTACAATACTAACCTAATTGACAGAGTGAAAAGAACAGAATAAAAATATTCCAAAACATGCATCCTCTTTGCAATAAGGCACTAAATTAAAACTGCAAAAAATGTGGCGAAGCAATTTACTTTTTGTCCTGAATACAAAAGTGTTATGTTTGGGGCAAATCTAAACACATTATTGAGTACCAAGCATAGTGGTGGCTTCATCGTGATGGGTATGCTTGTAATTGTTAAGGACTGGGGAGTTTTTCAGGATAAAAAAAATGTATGGAATGAAGCTAAGCACAGGCAAAATCCTAGAGGAAAGCCTGGTCCAGTCTGCTTTCCACAAATTAACCTTTTCAGCACAACACAAGGTCAAATATACACTGGAGTTGTTAACCAAGAAGACAGCGAATTTTCCTGAGTGCTGAGTTACAGTTACAGACCTAAAAATGGTTGTCTAGCTATGATCAAAAACTAATTTGACAGAGCTTGAATAATTTTGAAAAACAATTATGGGCAAATATTGTACAATCCAGGTGTGGAAAGCTCTTAGAGATGTACCCATAAATACTCAGAGCTGTAATCGCTGCCAAAGGTGATTCTAACATGTTTTTACTCAGGAGGTTGAATACTTATCTGATCAAGATATATATTTCCAAATGTTAGAACGTTTTTGTGTAAAACTAATTACAATTAAATCCATTTTGATCCCACTTTGTAGCACAACAAAATGTGGAAAAAGTCAAGGGGGTGAATACTTTCTGTGTGCACTAAGTTTTGAGAATGTAAGCTATGATGTTGGTGACTCTCCGGGGGAATGTCATCTTGTCTGTCAACACTGTGGGTGTGAATGGGATGTATAGGACAGAGGTGACGGGGCGATGACCAAATGAGCTTCACCTTGGATGGTCCATCTGACATTGTATACCAGAGGAAGATCGTCCCTCCACCAATCCCAGGATCCATAAAACTTCCATCCTGGAGAGGATGGATCAACTCGCTGTCTTCAAGGCCCCGAGCAATCATTTCAGCCATGTTCTTGTGAAACCCGAAAAAGGACACTTCAAGTGTTCTTGACTGAAGCATGATTTTCGGATGTTTACTTAATATAAATTCACCAAATAAGTTTTAATGGAAGGCACCAGTGTTAAAGGATGGTGATGTAGGTGTCGTGGGGAGAATTCTACTTTATGTATTTCACTGGTCATCCCCAAAGCCAACACTTACTTTGGCCACCTTTCCTTCCAGTTCTCTGCTTCCTATGACGTGAATGAATTGCAAAAATCACGGAAGCTGGAGACTTATATCTCCCTCTCTAACTTTAATAAGCATCAGCTGTCAGAGCAGCTTACAGATCATTGTACAATACCTGTACACAGCCCATCTGTAAATGGCACACCCAACTCTCATCCCCATATTGCTATTTTTTTGTTTGTTGCTCTTTTGCACCCCAGTATCTCCACTTGCACATCATCATCTGCACTTCCATCACTCCAGTGTTAATGCTAAATTGTAATTATTTTGCCAATATGACCTATTTATTGCCTTACCTCCCCAACCTTACTACATTTAAATATCTTGTCATTTTAATTGATGACGGCCTCTCTTTTAAATTGCATTTTCAACAACTTACAAAAAAATTGAAGCTGAAATTGGGATTTTATTTTAGGAATAAGGCCTGTTTTTCTTTTGAAGCCAGAAGGAGGCTCATATCAGCTACATTTATGCCTTTACTAGACTATGGGGATATTTTATATATGAATGTTTCCACTCAGTGTTTGAGATCAATTGACACTCTTTACCATGGCACGTTGAGATTTATTTTAAACTGCAAAACCCTTACGCACCACTGCACTTTGTATACCAGGGTTGGCTGGCCTTCTCTCGTCACTCCTAGGCTCAGTCACTGGTATACTTTTATTTACAAAGCCATTTTGGGTTTACTACCTTTTTATTTGTGCATTTTATTGTTCAGAAATGTGGTGGGTACTCTCTTCTTTCGCTGGACTTTATCCTGCTAACTGTTCCAAATGTCCGAACTGAATTTGGTAAAAGGGCTTTTATGTACTCTGTGCCATCGTCTTGGAACACCTTACAAAATACATTTAAACTGGAAGAACTTGTCCAGATTGGTGTTTTTAAATCACTGATGAAGGATTTTGAGGCTGATTGCCTGACCTGTCAATGTTTTTAATTTGTTGTTTTATACTCTTGTGAATTCAATGGTTTTTACTAGATTACTTGTAGTTTTTTAATCTCAATGAGCCCTTCCTGGTTAAATAAAGGTTAAATAAAAACATTTAAAAAACATTTGCACACACTGTACATAGATTTTTCTATTGTGTTATTGACTGTACGTTTGTTTATCCCATACGTAACTCTGTGTTGTTTTTGTCACACTGCTTTGCTTGATCTTGGCCAGGTCACAGTTGTGAATGAGAACTCTCAACTGGCCTACCTGGTTAAATAAAGGTGAAATAAAAATTGTTTTAAAAAATGTACCAGTGGTTTGACACTTGCACCACTGTGATGTCATGGCCTTTGGAATGAAGCTCTTCCATGACGACTCTCATGTTGACCCAGTGGCTTCCGTCCAATGGGTACACCAGGATTTTACCCCTATAGACACTATTGGACAGAGTGACAAGCAGTACAGCCAATGAGATCAGGGTTGGTTGATATATCCACTCACCCATGGTGAATCGTTCACTGGAAACCTTAATAAAATACAAGGAAGTAGATGTCAATCAATCCCATTAATTAACTAGCTATCGGCTATAGTTTTGATCACATTCTATAACATCAGACATGTATAGGAATCAAATAATAAAAATCTCTATTTGGGCCTTTTTCTACATTTGTTTTTGAGCTGTTAGTTCAATATTCAACTAATAGGTAACCTAATCTATGCTAACATATACTGTCATCCTGGTCCTATCCTAGATCACAATTTCATACTGGCTCATTCTTGGCGGGGTCGTGTTTTGGAGGAAGCATGGCTATCGACCTTTACCTCTCCCGAGTTAGTACGGGAGTTGCAGCGATGTTACAAGACTGTAACTACCAATTGGATATCACAAAAAAAATATATATATTTTTAAAAAAAATGATTATACTGGGTCATGTTCAGATAGACTCATAGTTGGGCAAGATCATATGATACATCTGGGTCAGACCTGGGTTCAAATACAATTTGATATAATTTCAAGTACTTTAGCTGTGAATAAGCTTTCATAGAGCTTTGCTGTGGGGATGAAACTGGTAGAAAAAGGTACACATCTGGCATTCCAAGCAGACTTAAGCAAACGCTCAAAAGTATTTGAAAGATTTCAAATAGTATCTGAACCCAGGTGTTATCTGGGTGAGGGTTTATGGTTATGCAACCAGACATTCCATAGTATATTCTGACTGCTGAAAATCACATTAGGAAGCACAGAATGGGTTGCGGATAGGAGGAGCAGCTGGTCTGGTGGTCCCAGATCTGTTGTTACTGTTATGAAATGGGGGGAAGGTCAGTGTTAGGACACACACACACTACCCAGGATACTCTTGCACACTCCATCCCCAGGTGGCAGCAAACAAGTCTTGCCAATGACGCTGATCAGTCAGAGTGTCAGCTTGGAGAGCTTGATTTGGTTTGGTGGACGTGAGGCTGTTGGTCATTTGGTGGACGTGAGGCTGTTGGTTGGTTTGCTGATCAGTCAGAGTTGGTTGGTTTGGTGGAGAGACTGTTGGTTGGTTTGGTGGACCTGTTGGTTGGTTTTGGTGGACGTGAGGCTGTTGGTCGGTTTGGTGGACGTGAGGCTGTTGGTTGGTTTGGTGGACGTGAGGCTGCTGGTTGGTTTGGTGGACGTGAGGCTGCTGGTTGGTTTGGTGGACGTGAGGCTGTTGGTTGGTTTGGTGGACGTGAGGCTGCTGATTGGTTTTGGTGGACGTGAGGTTGCTGGTTGGTTTGGTGGACGTGAGGCTGCTGATTGGTTTGGTGGACGTGAGGCTGCTGGTTGGTTTGGTGGACGTGAGGCTGTTGGTTGGTTTGGTGGACGGAGGCTGCTGATTGGTTTTGGTGGACGTGAGGCTGCTGATTGGTTTGGTGGACGTGAGGCTGCTGGTTGGTTTGGTGGACGGTTTGAGGACGTTGGTTGGTTGGTTTTGGTGGACGTGAGGCTGCTGATTGGTTTGGTGGACGTGAGGCTTGCTGGTTGGTTTGGTGGACGTGAGGCTGCTGATTGGTTTGGTGGACGTGAGGCTGTTGGTTGGTTTGGTGGACGTGAGGCTGCTGGTTGGTTTGGTGGACGTGAGGTTGCTGGTTGGTTTGGTGGACGTGAGGCTGCTGGTTGGTTTGGTGGATGTGAGGCTGTGAGGCTGTTGGACGTGAGGCTTGGTTTGGAATCTTTAGTTTGGCCTGTTTGTAGTTCGACATAGCGGTCGAGACAGGGAACATGTGCCTCCAAAGCGGTCCTCAAACGTTGATTGGTTTCATAAATGCAGACATGTATTCAGGTTACAGACCATGTTACTAGGCCTAGGACCCCTAGACAAGCGAGTGCAACAATATCAGCAGGCTAGTCGTTGGTTTCGTAACAGTGCCGTCTTGTCAAGTCTGTTTGTTTGGTTTGACAATCACCATCGGTGTTGTCATGGCAGCACCAACCGATCTGGAACCAAGCTATGTATCAAATCCTACTGCTCATGCATCCTAAGAAATTGTTTGATAAATCACACAGGACATAGCCTGAAATCCATCACCTTTTTTTGTGCTAACATTCTACTCCTTGTACTCTTGTGTCATTGTTTGGCATGACAAGGAGTGGAATGTTAGCACAAACAGACTGGATTTCTCCAGGCTACGCAGACCACTCATGTCATAAAATGAATTGGGACTGTATGAGTATGAGATGAATATGTAGACCTTCACATTAGGTTATGTTTCATTAGATAGACCTCGAAAAGTGTGTTGAATAAAGCCCCCCCCCCCACGGCACTCTTTCATAAACACAGGCAGCACATTAGTTAAATTGGACCTGCGATGATGTAATATTGTCACCACAAGGCAAATGAGCACAGAGGATTAAAAATTGAGAGATCACAACACGCCTCATAATAGGAACCTGCGAATGTTCAAACCAATCATCCATTCAGCCTGTTGTTGAGTAGCCTACTTTACGACCTCACTTTCAATTCATAACATTGGCAGAGGGTGGCAGCACACTTCATATATTATCTCAGTTTGTGACATTCAGTTTAAGGGACATGCATGATGTTACCATGTTGTTCATTTCTAGTTTAGGGGACATGCATGATGTTACCATGTTGTTCATTTCTAGTTTAGGGGACATGCATGATGTTACCATGTTGTTCATTTCTAGTTTAGGGGACATGCATCATGTTACCATGTTGTTCATTTCTAGTTTAGGGGACATGCATAATGTTACCATGTTGTTCATTTCTAGTTTAGGGGACATGCATAATGTTACCATGTTGTTCATTTCTAGTTTAGGGGACATGCATAATGTTACCATGTTGTTCATTTCTAGTTTAGGGGACATGCATAATGTTACCATGTTGTTCATTTCTAGTTTAGGGGACATGCATAATATTACCATGTTGTTCATTTCTAGTTTAGGGGACATGCATAATGTTACCATGTTGTTCATTTCTAGTTTAAGGGGACATGCATAATGTTACCATGTTGTTCATTTCTAGTTTAGGGACATGCATGATGTTACTATGTTGTTCATTTCTAGTTTAAGGGACATGCATAATGTTACCATGTTGTTCATTTCTAGTTTAGGGGACATGCATAATGTTACCATGTTGTTCATTTAAAGTTTAAGGGATCATGCATGATGTTACCATGTTGTTCATTTCTAGTTTAGGGACATCGACACAGCAGTCAGACATAATGTAACTCAAACACTCTTTTCCTTGTTGTTCATTTCTAGTTTACGGGGACATGCATAATTTGTTACCATGTTGTTCATTTCTAGTTTAAGGGATATGCATAATGTTACCATGTTGTTCATTTCTAGTTTAGGGGACATGCATAATGTTACCATGTTGTTCATTTTGTTTAAGGGGACATGCATAATGTTACTATGTTTTTAAACAACGTCCTTAAGATGACATGCATAATGTTGAGATTCCGGATGTTGTTAGTTAAGAAAGGTTGGAGGAAGATCATCACAAAACCGGCTATACAGCCTACTTTATCCATACGAACAGACGATCCAATTCAAAGCATCTTCCAGTCCTCAATCACCTGGAGAACACAGTCCAGAAAGGAGACAGCATGTCTAGAGAAGAGACTTAAATGTGGGGGGTCCGTAAAGCAGCATGATCACCCACACATCCATCCACCACATCAAACACATCTTTCAATTGAGCTGTTGACTCCCCACCCAATGGTCTGATCCAGGAATCCCCATCCATCATTTGTTTCATCCATTATTACCCCATCCAAATTGTCCAGCATGGATCCAATAGTATATCGGCATTAGCCAGTCCATCAATCCATAAGATGACACATTCATCCATCATTTCTACCGGATGGGGTCACACATCCATCCATAATCCATCTCCATCCATATTTGTTAACATCCACCACACATACCCACATCCACCCATCCATCCATAATCCAACATCCATCCATTCCACCCACATCCATCCACGTCATCCATCCATCCATCTGATCCATCCACCTGGATGAACACAGGGTCCATGCTGGAAGAAAGGTCCACCTAAGATCCCACATCCATCCATCCATCCACATCCACCCACATCCATCCATCCATCCACCCACATCCATCCATCCATCCATCCACGTCATCCACCCACTAACACATCCATTCATACATCCACTCACACCCACATCCACCCACCCACCCACCCACCCACCCACATCCATCCATTCATTGCAGAACACGTCAAAAAAGAGAGAATGATCAACTGTACAAAATGCTGCAGAAGAAATGTTTAATATCAGAGCTGTAGCTCAACCCACAGCTATTTTGTATCCATCCATCCCCATTATTGCCACAGCATCCATCCACCCACATTAGGCGTCCAAGGCAGCAGCCCATCTTTCCATCCACCCCATTAGGCGTTGCCAAGGCATCAGCATCCATTCTGGGGTTTATTCCACCCAGCCCCACATCCAAGGCAGCAGCCATTATGAATCCACCCACATTGCCAAGGCACCCAGCTAATCTTTCCTGGGGTTTATTATCCATCCCCATCCAAGGCAGCAGCCACATCTTTCCTGGGGTTTATCCATCCATCCACCCAAGGCAGCCATCCATCCATCCATCCCCATTATCCCACCCAGCTACACTTTCCTGGGGTCATTATGATCCACTTACACACCCAAGGCAGCAGCTACTCTTTCCTGGGGTTTATTATCCCCATTAGGCACTGCCAAGGCAGCAGCTTATCTTTCCATCCATTTATTATGAATCCCGGCGTTGAAAAGGCAGCAGCTACTCTTCCTGGGGTTTATTATGGATCACATTAGGCGTTGCCAAGGCAGCAGCTACTTTTTCCTGGGGTTTATTATGGATCCACATTAGGCGTTGCCAAGGCAGCAGCTACTCTTTCCTGGGGTTTATTATGGATCCCATTAGGCGTTGCCAAGGCAGCAGCTACTCTTTCCTGGGGTTTATTATGGATCCACATTAGGCGTTGCCAAGGCAGCAGCTACTCTTTCCTGGGGATTATTATGGATCCACATTAGGCGTTGCCAAGGCAGCAGCTACTCTTTCCTGGGGTTTATTATGGATCCACATTAGGCGTTGCCAAGGCAGCAGCTACTCTTCCTGGGGTTTATTATAGATCCCCATTAGGCGTTGCCAAGGCAGCAGCTACTCTTTCCTGGGGTTTATTATGGATCCCCATTAGGCGTTGCCAAGGCATCAGCTACTCTTCCTGGGGTTTATTATAGATCCCCATTAGGCGTTGCCAAGGCAGCAGCTACACTTTCCTGGGGTTTATTATGGATCCCCATTAGGTGCTGCCAAGGCATCAGCTACTCCTTCCTGGGGTCCAAAAACATTACACACATAAAACAAAAGACTGAAGAGCTTTGAAGGTCAATCTCCAGCTGGACAGAAGAAAAAGGGTCCTTCCAGACAGATTTCAGTTTTTATGTTGGACAGAAAAGTAGCTTTTCCAACCTTCGATCTCTCTTACTTATTTTTACATTGTGACCATCTTATTGTGTTCTGATTTTCTGCATTTCTGATGTGGTAGATACGATAAACCAATTTTTGCAGCAAACAAAAACAACAATTCAAATAAGACCAGATTGACTCACAGTCTTGTTGTCATCGTCTCTAATCATGTAGTCAGCGACGTATCGCACCCCGTCCACAGCTTCCTGTAGGTCAGGACTGTGACTGAAGTCAGAGCTGGAGCTGCGACACCACGGGCGACCAGACAGTTGCTCCGTGGGCAGAAACCCCTCTTGTGTCCTCACACTCCTGAATGAATGAATGAATAAATTAATTAATAAATTACACATTTTCTTTACATATGAGAAACCCCTCTTGTGTCCTCACACTCCTGAATGAATGAATTAATTAATTAATAAATGAAACATTTTCTTTACATATGAGAGTGTCCTCACACTCCTGCATGAATTAATTAATTTCCATTAATAAATTATACATTTTCTTTACATGTCAAGGGAACCATCCGTTACAGGTTGTTTTTTTACACATTTTCAAGAAAATGTACAAACATTACAGTAAATTCATAATCTGTTGATTACATCTTCAGGTGATCACCTAACCACAATAAAATGAAAGAAAAATAAATAATAATAATGGTACATGATAGAAATAGTATAATTACCTTTTTCTGAGGTAGTAGGACCCAGGAGATAGGAGGAATGGCGAAGAGGAAGGAGAGGAGGCCACGCCAGGGTCCAGACGGAGACGCTGTCTGGCCGAGTTGTTCTGGGGGTGCCTCATGCACAGCAGGGCAGGCAGCCAGTCCAGGAA
This sequence comes from Oncorhynchus masou masou, assembly GCF_036934945.1. NCBI lineage: Eukaryota > Metazoa > Chordata > Actinopteri > Salmoniformes > Salmonidae > Oncorhynchus > Oncorhynchus masou. Next base: position 48,139 of record NW_027016776.1, read on the forward strand.
CAAAACTTGAACCCAGTGGGGCATGGTGTGTGTGCTGGGGAACGGTGATGGACGTTCAGAACACACACACTGGTGACGATGGAGAAGGTTACGAGAACCATGGTGAACATCAGGTATTTACCTAGCAGATCAGAGAGACGAGTGTGAAGAAGCATCTCATTTAAAAATGTCGTTATGCAATGTTGTTTTTCCTAATAAAAATTTTGAACTTGACCTTTCTTTTAATTTACACTGTACATTCAACCGTCAAATAATATTTTCTCAGATAAATTGGATAAAAAAAATAATAATGAAGTACTATTTTTGCAGCCCTTCTTAACACTAAGCTTATGCATGAGCCATCACATAATGGTGATGGAGAAGGTCACCAGCACCATGGTGAATATCAGGACCTGTGTGCACAAAGCAAAAGTGCTGATCTAGGATCAGGTCCCCACTAGCAATATAATCTTATTCATTATGATCTAAAAAAGATCAAACTGATTCAAGATCAGCACTCCTACTAAATCAGTAGTCTTGGTTAATACTGGCCCTGGCACAGAGCTTACCGATCAGGGGCACGTCCAGCGAGGTTGGCGGTACGATCTTAGATATCAGCAACAGGAACACAGTGAGGGCCAACAGTACAGAGACACACAGGCTGATCTTCTCTCCACAGTCACTGGGCAGGTAGAAGACCAACACAGCCAGAGAGGTGATGAGGACACAGGGGATAATCAGATTTATGGTGTAGAACAACGGCTTCCTGGAAATAAATTGAATTGAGCAGAATTTAATTTAATCTTATCTGAGGTACAAATAATACCTCAACAAGCTGTGGAGCCTATGATTCCAGATGACAGCACATGAAAGCATTAATGAAAACAAGTATTTCCAAAGTGGTCCTCATTTGTAAAAAAATAATAACATCTTATGATAAGGACTAGAAAAAGTAACACAACTAATATATTGTAAACAGTTGAAGAATACGATTTTAAAAATGGCACTATATATATTCATTCCTTTTGATCAGGAAGTCGTAGGTCACATCCACGTAGATGGGCTCTGAGCTGGAGAAAGTACGTCTCCCGGGTAAAGCCAAGATGTCCCACTCTCCACTGGGCGTGAAGTCATCCATACTGGCCACACCTGTCCTGAGGACCAGATCCACCTGATTTGATTGGATTTAGATTTGACAATTAAAATACATCGTCCGAAACAATACACACACGTAACAGGTTACAGGATCTAAGGCATTTGACGACAGTTCCTACTTCGCAATAGGGTCGTCTGAAAAAGCTATTATTATAAACAATTTGGGCAGAAATGACTTCTTGAACATTTGAACATTCATACGCCTTAATTATAAACTTGTTGGATCTGTAAATATGAATAAATAAACTGATGAGACTAGTTTAGCCACAGAGAAGCATTGAGCTATACAGTGAGAAGTAAAGGATCCTTCCTGTTTAGTCGTGATTGGCTGAGATAATAGAATGGTTGGACATGCCAAGATAGGAGTCCTGATTGGTCTGTCATGTCACAGGCTTCAGTCTATAACACAATGGGAGCTTCGCTGATCAGTACATAGATCATCGTTGCTACCGCAGACTTGAGGTAAAGTTGTAGCTTTGGACAACTGCAAAGTGTTGCTACAGCTCTCAAAAACATTGCTGCCCTGGATTTAGCTGGGATAAGTAGAGAGACTCTGGAGGACAATGCCATGTTGAATCGCATGTGTTCACATGTTGGCGTTGTACAAGATGGCGCCAACAGATACATTCGCTCTGTTTCTAGCTCCAAGCCAGCTTTCCAGTATTTAGCTTTTTGTGTGTGTTATTTCTTACATTGAACATTTCTAGTATTATTTCCTACAACCGAAAATAACATTAAGACATTAGATCAGCAGGATCTAATTCACCAGAAATTCGACCTTCCTGACCTGGATCCTTTGTTTGTGCTTCCCGAGGCAGCTCTATTCATCACGGGGGCTCCACTAAAACGTTGCTGCCAGAGGAGAAGTTTGGCTTGGGCCCCGTCGCTCACGAAGACTGTGTACTCCCTCCGTGGAAAGACTGTGTACTCCCGATCTCCGTGGAAAGACTGTATACTCCCGATCTCCGTGGAAAGACTGTACTCCCGATCTCCGTGGAAAGACTGATCCCGATCTCCGTGGAAAGACTGTGTGCTCCCGATCTCCGTGGAAACACTGTGTACTCCCGATCTCCGTGGAAAGACTGTGTACTCCCGATCTCCGTGGAAAGACTGTGTACTCCCGATCTCCGTGGAAAGACTGTGTACTCCCGATCTCCGTGGAAAGACTGTGTACTCCCGATCTCCGTGGAAAGACTATGTACTCCCGATCTCCGTGGAAAGACTGTGTACTCCCGATCTCCGTGGAAAGACTGTGTACTCCCGATCTCCGTGGAAAGACTGTGTACTCCCGATCTCCGTGGAAAGACTGTGTACTCCCGATCTCCGTGGAAAGACTGTGTACTCCCGATCTCCGTGGAAAGACTGTGTACTCCCGATCTCCGTGGAAAGACTGTGTACTCCCGATCTCCGTGGAAAGACTGTGTACTCCCGATCTCCGTGGAAAGACTGTGTACTCCCGATCTCCGTGGAAAGACTGTGTACTCCCGATCTCCGTGGAAAGACTGTGTACTCCCGATCTCCGTGGAAAGACTGTGTACTCCCGATCTCCGTGGAAAGACTGTGTACTCCCGATCTCCGTGGAAAGACTGTGTACTCCCGATCTCTGTGGAAAGACTGTGTACTCCCGATCTCTGTGGAAAGACTGTGGATCTCTGTGGAAAGACTGTGTACTCCCGATCTCCGTGGAAAGACTGTGTACTCCCGATCTCCGTGGAAAGACTGTGTACTCCCGATCTCCGTGGAAAGACTGTGTACTCCCGATCTCCGTGGAAAGACTGTGTACTCCCGATCTCTGTGGAAAGACTGTGTACTCCCGATCTCCGTGGAAAGACTGTGTACTCCCGATCTCTGTGGAAAGACGTGGATATCTGTGGAAAAACTGTGTACTCCCGATATCTGTGGAAAGACTGTGTACTCCCGATCTCTGTGGAAAGACTGTGTACTCCCGATATCTGTGGAAAGACTGTGTACTCCCGATCTCCGTGGAAAGACTGTGTACTCCCGATCTCCGTGGAAAGACTGTGTACTCCCGATCTCCGTGGAAAGACTGTGTACTCCCGATCTCTGTGGAAAGACTGTGTACTCCCGATCTCTGTGGAAAGACTGTGTACTCCCGATCTCTGTGGAAAGACTGTGTACTCCCGATCTCTGTGGAAAGACTGTGTACTCCCGATCTCCGTGGAAAGACTGTGTCCTCCCGATCTCCGTGGAAAGACTGTGTACTCCCGATCTCTGTGGAAAGACTGTGGCCCAGACGGCATCCCAAGCCGCGTCCTCAGAGCTTGTGCAGACCAGCTGACTGGATCCTTTAAGGAGGCATTCAATCGCTCCCTATCATAGTCTGTTGTCCCCACTTGCTTCAAGATGTCCACCATTGTTCCTGTACCCAAGAAAGCAAAGGTAACTGAACTAAATGACTATTGCCCTGTAGAACTCACTTCTGTCATCATGAAGTGCTTTGAGAGGCAAGTTAAGGACCATATCACCTCCACCTTACCCGGCACCCTAGACCAACTACAATTTGCATACTGCCCCAACAGATCCACGGACGAAGCAGTCACCACTGCAGTGCACACTGCCCTATCCCATCTGGATAAGAGCAATATGTTTGTAAGAATGATGTTCATCTTCTACAGCTCAGCCTTCAACACCATAGTGCCCTCAAAGTTCATAACTAATCTCAGGGCCCTGGGTCTGAACCCCTCCCTGTGCACTGGGACCTCTACTTCCTGACAGGCCAACCCCAGGTGGTGAAGGTAGACAACAACACTTGCGCCTTGGTGATCCTCATCAGGGTGGGGCCCCCACAGGGATGTGTACTCCAGCCCCCTTCTGTACTCCCTGTTCATCCATGACCGCGTGGCTATGCACGTTTCCAACCCAATCATCAAGTTTGGCATAGCCTTGTTTTGTTAATTTAGCAGACAATGTTGCTCGTGCGAAGTGATGCGCATCTCGTGACTGTAACAGTTATTGTCAAAGAGGGATAATTTTAAAACGGGGCTTCAATTTGTCGAGTTTAAAGAATTACTTCAGGGTTACGAACCCCTTCTCTTTGATATACAGATGTTCCGTTGAGTTTATTCTACCTGTTCTTTGTCATTTTCAAAATGGATGAACAATTCCACATTGAACACTGCATGGTGATGAACGACGGCCACAACATCTGTTTAAAGTGTTGGCATATGCTTCATGATTCTGATGAAAATATGCTCTTTGTCTTTATCAAACTGGGACGGCGGGGTGGCCTAGTGGTTAGAGTGTGTTGGACTAGTAACCGAAACGTTGCAAAATCAAATCACCGAGCTGAAAAAGGTTTTTAAAAATCTGTCGTTCTGTCCCTGAACAAGGCTGTTCCTAGGCCGTCATTGAAAATAAGAATTTGTTCTTAACTGACTTGCCTAGTTAAAAAAATAAATATGTTTTGGCATATATTCAGTGTGGAAGTTGTCTATGTTATAGCCTAGCTAACCAATTCTAAATGGCACTAGCAATTTGAAAAGTAGCGGAAAATAGAAAGCGGGACACAATTATTCCAAAACTGCAGCTCGTTGTTTGAACACACGTTTTCCTACTTCAATCAACCAGTCCATTTGGAATCTGTAATAAAACTGTCGTCATTTGGAGAGGAATGTAGCTTGTGCATCCCATCAGTTTGAATATGTTTTTATAGGCATGTATTTCTGTAGGGCTAAGTGGAGCTTCTGTACGCACTCAGCAGGCATGTGTGGAGGGAGCAGTCGGAACGCAATTGAGTGAATGAGACACAGAGGGCAAAGGGAATTTAGGATGAAGAATGGTGTGCTGCTTCTGGCTTAGGTCCTTGATGATCTTCTAGGCCTTCGTGTGACACTGGGTGCTGTAGATGTCCTGAAGGGCAGGTAGTATGTCCCCGGTGATGCGTTGGGCAGACCGCACCACCATCTGGAGAGCCCTGCGGTTGCGGGCGGTGCAGTTGCTGTACCAGGCGGTGATACTGTTATGTACTT